>NW_014040187.1:45144-55987 GCF_001186125.1 Sphaeroforma arctica JP610 | reverse complement strand
CGTTACATGTGATACAAGTCCATCGCAGGTATCGTAGAATGACTATCATACTGTGGTCTGTACCACACGCTACAGACAGAATGAACATAACTCTCACATCCACAAACACAACACACAACAACCGCACAGCTGTACACACACACACACAGAACACAACTATATATGTATGTATATATGTATATATATACAGCCACCACACAACTGTACACCCACCCACACACAACTGCGGCATACCCACCTTGCGCTTGGCACTGCTGAGCATGCTCTGTATGCTCAGGCACACAGACTGCACCGAAAGCACGGGAGTCCACTGGTCATACAGAATGTTAAGGCAGATGTGGCCGTTGCTGCAGAGGTCAGTACAGGGACGGTCCAAGATCAGTGCGCGTTAGCAAGTGAGTATGTACGTGGGGTGGCGGGGTGTAGGGCGTCTACCAACGCTTGGGCGTAGGGTTTTAGGGTTCAAGGAATGAGGGTTTAGTGTGAGAGGCTGACGTCCAGCAACTAACATCTACAAGAAGTAATTGCCATTCGCACGACACAACGCACAACAGACTACACCTAGTAATACCCAATACGCTGGGACCTTGGAGATTTTAAGGGGGGGGGCATTTTAGAGGGATAACCCCTTCTGATTCGTTGCAATCACTGAGATTCTGATACGTTATCAGTGCGAAGCAGACGCTACAGATTCGACATCCCCGGGGCCGCTATAGTCTACCCAAAATTACAGTGACAAGTGCTAGCCGGGCACTACCACACGCCTGCAACGATCACGACCAACCCATCCCCTACTACTATGCGTGTACCTGCATGAAGTGATAGCGCTAAACCCTACACCCTAAACCCTAAAAACAAGTCACACATGCCTAAAATGAAACCATTCAAACGTACACCCATAAACCACACGTGCCTGAAAATTATACATCAGTGCGGTGAGTGACACCTATCTACCCCGTGATAGGTGTAATAGGTCAAACAACCGCCAAGACAAGACTCACGGGCAGCACACCATACCTACATCATACACGCAGACAAACATACCTACACCATACACAAAGACGAACATACCTGTAGACGTGCGGGTGTACAGGGATTGTCTTTCCAATAAACATCACTTCAGGCGGCTCAAATGGGTAGTTGGAACTGAACTTGACTTGTAACGAGTACAGCTCAGCATCATACACAGTGCCAACAGCTCCCTTTAGAATAATAGTCCACCTGGACAGCCATTGGCAAGTAGGTGTTCATGGATAATGTCAGCCTACGTATATAAATATATATATATGAATGTATGTAAATATATATATATATATGTAAATATATATATATATAAGTATATAAGTATATATATATATATCATTAATACATTTGTTTATAGATGTATTTACACATGCTATAGGGATGCCTGTATTGCTATAGAAGCAGAAATTGCCGACAATGCAGATGCACTGGAGCAGAAATATTTACATGCAGAGAATAATGGGCATTAGGCTTCACTGTCTAAACATCGCAGTATATCTTAGCAGCAGTAGGAACTTCTCATATGACGGACTCGCAATATCTTATACCACCTACCTTTCAAGATCGTAGCCTTCTTCTAAGCTGAAGCCCGGTGGAGGGTGCTCTAGAAAAGTTCTAAGATTCAAAGCAATCGAAGGTCAATGCGACTTCAAAGTGCAAAATTAATTACACGCCCGGCAGAGTGCACTGTATTGAGAAACCCGCACTCACTATAAATGTTGTTCCAAATCACTATATGCGGAGGTGTGTGCCTTAAAAACACACATCGCCAACATCGAATGCGACAAAGTTAAACGCAACAATGCATAGGTCGAATCACATACTTCAATTCCCGTCGGACCCTCTTTTTCGTTTGTGCGGTCATTCCCACTTCTGATACGTTTGATACTTTTGATGCTTTTGATGTGTTAGGTTTATGCAGTACGTAGCACAACGGCCGTATCGTAAGGCAATAGTCAAACCCAACCGGCACTTGTGGTGTCTTTCAGTCGATTTATAATCTCTCACAATCAGTTAGCGCGATCATACTATTCAGCCAGAGTGTAGCCAACTTTATTCAAGCAAGAGTATAGGGTCTCTATGGAAAGTAAGGCGGTGATCAATATGGCGGGAATCGCTCCTTATTGTCAATTAAATATGTCGGTATATAGACATTAACGACAAAGTGAATTGTATGATAACTATAGTGTCTCTAGAGCATATGTCAGTATATAGCGGGGTTGGCCACTTGCAGTGTCTAACGGCAACGTGAGATGTATAATAACTGTCGTGTATGTCGAGACTGTCAGTATACAGCGGAGTTAACCAATTGCAGTCACTATAAACGACAAAGTGAGATTAATAATAACTCTAGTATCATAGTGTATACCTATTTGCAAATATTTTAGTATATGTGTAAATACGAAGTAAGTGGGTATCATCATAGCCTTCTGAAAATTAAACAAATTTTTAAATTTTTCTTAAAACAATGTTGGTGTTGTAAGTACCGAACTGTTAATAAGAGTGCGAGAACTTCTAAGTGTGGGCGATAACTGTTAAGTGTGAAAACTAATAAGTTTGAAAAGTTCTAAGTTGTATTGTGCGGTTTGTTGGCGAACGGCCACGCAGGCTCGAAAGAAGAGGAGGTTGGTGTATGATTGGTGCTTTGCGAACCGAAGTGCAGGGTAATATGAGCTGGAGGTTGGCAGATGACGATACATGTTGAATGGACTTGTAGGCGCGAAATTGAGAAGATACACGATTTGATTGGCGGCCGGATTCTCAAGGAAATCCTTCGGGGATAGTATAAATACGTGGTTTAGTTCATTCAAGAAGTTCATTCTGCCAAGGTAGACGTTTATTCAACAATCGAGGAAATAAATCTAAGTTCACCGTTACATTGTGTTTTGAGTCGATCTAAGATTACAAATTTTATTATTTTTAATATTAACTGTAACTATAAAAATAGGGTAAGCTCTGGAGTTTTTGGAGCCGAGTCCTAGGGTCCTCCTATCTCGTGTATAGTGTCAACAGTCCGACATCCGACAGACAAATATGACACCAGTTTCGCGTATTAAAAGGGGATTCAAATAGGACAAAGAACAACAGTCCACAAAACAACCAGAGAAAAAGAGAGAAACCCTTCAAACGTCGACATGAACACCCAGCCCGAGAGTACCGGCCTCAACCTCACCATCGACGAACAAGACACCCAAGTAGTCCTTCTCTCCCAAAGCTCCTCGACCAAGCGAACCCAGGATGACTCGGATACCCCTGAAGCTGATGGACCTACCAAAAAGAATCCACATATCGATGGAGAATTCGACCCCAAGATGGAAGCGTCCGTGGTTGCTCTCGAGAAGAAATTCTTCGCCCACGACGCTGAACGTGAGGAACGCATGCAAGCCATGGGGCTGGATAAGATTGATGCACTTCTGCGTACAACACCTCTTGGTCTTTTCGGTGAAGAGCCGACCAAAAGAATGTTTGTACCCATAACACGCACATGCTCAATTTGTCGGATGACAATTCTTGTAATCTTCGTTGGATATTTCTATGTTTTAAACTATGTTATGTAAAAAATAACGGGCTCCTAATAGTAGTTGTACAGTTAACGTATATTATAAACATATAAAATACTGATAATCCTGGAATACGTTCAACAAATTGGACATGAACAATAATAGCGTAATTCAAGATTCTGAACATGTGACAGTACTCATTAGAGTACGGGACTCTACTGTGGGCAATTAGATGGCTTTCCAAATATAGATTGGTTTTGGAACGACATCAATCTGACACCTGAAAATGACACTTTGGGAATCTCTAATTAATAGGAGTACCATGCGAGAAGATCTCAGGCATGAAATGGTTGTTGGTACAAACATATAGTATAATTGAATAATGATCTCAGAGCAAGATAATCCACTGAAATGACAGGATCAGAGTTGATAGAATTTAGGACAACATGGTTTTGGTTTCTCCTAGCCAGCCAACTAGATGTGCACGTCTATGCCTTAAATGTGATGGGGAGCTAGGTACTATGTGATGGGGTATAGATGCAGATGTATACTCGACCAGCTTGGTGTTTTTAATATCTTTTTTCTTTTCTTAAGTTGGACTTAGAGGTATTTTATTGGTTGATTTGATTAGGTGATTGTTTCGAGGCGTGAAATGTAAACTAAGCGTCCAATGAAATGATATCTAGTCTTAGTAACTAAAACAAAAATATATCCAGACCGAAATAGTGAGTGATTAGGCTCAGTCTAAAGACCCCTAATATTTTGCTTATTACTGTAAGATTCGGTCTATCAAGGGGATATTAACGCCTTAGAGTAAATAAACGCGTAGGTAGAATAAGTATCGTGATAATTTCAATATAAATAAACGAAATGAGTCTTTTAGTAAAGTTAGGAATGCCTCGTGGGTGTGTTTGGTGACTTCTCGATGAACGTTACAGCTTTTTTTTATGAACATTTCTAGCGATTGTAATAGCTGAGGAGATTTATATCTCTTCTTGTAAGATTTGGTCTATCAAGGCGATATTAACGCCTTAGAGTAATTAAACGCTTAGGTTAAGTTTAAGTATCGTGAAATTCGAAGTAAATAAACGAAATGAGTCTTTTGGTAAAGTTAGGTATGCCTCGTGAAAACAGCAATACTCTGAGGGATTGTCAGGCTGAGACATTGCCTATATATAATCCTCACAGTACTGTTTTCGCCGAAGGGATTTTATTTAGTGTTTCGTTGTTGCTCTTTTAGAAACTATGGTATGCGCCTCAACTCAGCACTCATCCAAGCAACAGCCATCATCACGGGCACTAAATACCCTTGGTTTCCCAAACATCAAACAAACTTACTTCACTTTTGCGGCCTGCTCCCCGCGCGACCATTCGCGGACTACCTCGGAGGTTGCCTGGGAATACAACTCGACTCAATGACCAGCACAAATCCACATACCCCTCTGACGCAACCCGCCTGGGCCCACGATAAACCATCACTGCGCTTCCCGTACAGTATCTGTGCTCACCTGAAAACTGTACACAAAACCATGGGCGGGCGTACACCCGACCATGTAGCCCTCCGCCAACGCTGTGACGACATCAGAAAGAACTCAACAAAACGTCGGTCCAACAAGGAGATCGCGGCAATGGCCCGGCGCCAATACTACTACCAACTGGTTATGGGTAAACAGCCAACCTCAAACCGAGACACAGCCAGACACGACAGCTTTAATCGCTGCTTTGAGTCTACACCAATCCCGCTCTGTGCTATGATTGTAACGAATACGTACATGCTCACATTGCTCGACTACTGCACCGACGGCTGTCTCTGCCCTGTCTGCTCCGGTAGCCACAAGTTCACTACGAGCCACTTTACCTGCATCCAACATCTGATTCGACGCATCCTGGTAGGCCCTAAACTGCCGCCCATTGGCCCTGACCTCCTTCAGCAATTACAAGAGTGCCACGACTTCCACGGTATCTGGACCTTCCACGAACACCTTGGATCTTTTCTCCAGCATGTTGAAGAACCACCGTACCCTCACTCGTCCCTGACACATCAACAGATGTTCCCTATACCCCGGCTAATCACGCTGTTGAAGTACTACTTCCAAATATCTTTTCCAATCAAATCATTGTGTTGTCGGTTCCGACTATGATACTTTCGATCCAGGCCAGCCAACACATACCGAATTCATCCGTGGTCTGGTGCGACATTGGCTTACCCCCATCCTCGCTTCTCGACCGGATTATGACAGATAACCTGGTCCTTCTCGGTATTTCGTACTCTGCACTAACCCATTCCGCGGCACTACACGGCGCAGACCCGATCCGTACCACAGAGGTGGGTACTCTACTTAGTAGGTCAGCAAGCGAATATATGGAGCATTCGATAGTAACAGTGTTTTGTCAACACCGGCCCGAATTGACTCAGCACATATCTTCTATTGTCGACTTACTTGGCCCAAGCTTCAAACGGGAATTTACTGACCCCTTCTTCCCATCAATCTTTCCTGAACCACTACAGCGACTATGAGAGCCATACCATATGTTCATACATTGTATCATACATACTTGCCATTTTTGAAATAAATAATATTATCCCTATGGTATGTTTCGTTGGGGCGAATCCGAGAGACTCATAAAATCCTATCTTTGGAAGAAGAAAAAAATAGCAAAAAGAAAGCCGCGGGAGCTCACCGATCACGGGTACGTATCCAGGCAGACCTCAAACGAGAGACCCCAACATACACGTGCTCGCGAATCCACTTTATCCACGCGACCCAATAAACGGGCACGCGCAGGAGCGAAGGACATGGAACCTCCATTTAAGGAGATTAAGAAATGTGCCGACGCCCAGTGTGGATATGACATGTACCAGTTAACCCCTAACGGTTATTGGAATGGTAGACATGCATCCACCTGTACACACTTTCTTACTAAGTGTGACAAGTGTGAGAAAACCAATGGTTATCAAACTAAGTCTTGTGACCGAAAGCCCAATATTAAGTTGGAGTGACGGTACTACCAGGTACAATCATTACACAGACAATACAACGACTCTTTAGATGAGCGTGTAATAATCCCTGTATATTGCAATGGAAATAAAATCCTTGCGTTGATTGATCCTGGTTCAGAAATTTCATGTATATTCGATCGCTTTGCATTAATGAAAGATATAGAAAGGAGAAAACAAACAACTCGTCTCATTTTAGCTGATGATAAAACTGCTAAGTGTGATACCATGGCCACAGATGTCAAAATCTCCCTGGCCGATGATAGGAGTATCACTTCTCAAGCTGTGATAGTCAAGATGTCACAGAAGTACGACATTATAGTCGGAATGAGTGATTTACTCACTCTAGGTATAACCGTATCTGGTCTACCAACTAACATAGATCCATTAAAGGATCAATCAGACGATAACTGACTGAATTCATATAAGCCCCCGTCAGACACAGTCAAAGCATTAATACCTGACTTTGCGGACAAAATCATGGATCTGATTCTTGTCAATAAGAAAATAAAGATCACAGATTGGGCAAAATTCCGCTTTAACGACGGATATGTCAGCCTTGACTTAACCGAGGTAGACTTTACACAGTAGTGCCCCTCAAGGAACTATATATCCTGGAGACACGAGGCTGTTGTAAAAGAACAAGTTGAGAAATGGCTAGCAGATGGTGTGATAGAAATTAACTATCAACAAACGCCAGTTAACTTAGCACTGCTAGCCGTAGACCAACATAACTCTGACGGATCGTTTAAGAAGGTCAGAGTATGTTTAGATATGAGTCCAATAAATAAATTATTGCCGACTCATAGCTTTCACTTACCTCGTATTATCGAGCTACTGCGAAGGATGGAAGGTGCTACAGTGTTTGCAACTATAGACCTTACACAAGGATACCATCAAATGCGGGTATATGAACCCCACCGGAAATACTTTAGCTTTACGTGGAAAGGTAAACAATACCGGTTCAGAGGTGCACCTTTCGGGTTACACTCTTTACCAGCATTATTTCAACAGGAAGTCTATATAGATGACCTAGTCATCTTCTCTAAGACTACAGGCGAACACGTCGCATTAGTCTGACGAGTCCTTAAGAGACTTAATGAGCAAAACTTCAAGATTAACGAGAAGAAATGCCACTTCACAATGAGCGAAATACAACTCTTAGGCTACCATATATCTGGGGAAGGTATTAAGATCGACCCCGGTAAGGTAAAACAACCGTTAGATTGGCGAACACCAACTGCAGGAAGAGATGTTAACAGCATGTGTGGGTTTGTAAACTTCTTTTCAAATGGAGTACCACACTTAGCAGACTACCTTAAATCTTTTGGACACTTAAGATGTCATAAAGGCAAACTAGGAGACTTGTGGACTAAAGAGTGTGATGACGCACTTAAAGCGCTCAAACACGCAGTCCAACAAGCCCCAGTTGTACAAGGGCCAGTCGATGGGTTTTATAGACCTCTCCCAACATAATGCGTGGGCTAATCCACCATGGCAGTTAATTGCCCAGCTATTAAATTATGTCATATACATAAAGCTACCATCACGTTGTGTTGCCCATTACAGAGTAAAGATCCATGTCTCAATAAATTGATCAGCATGATTCAATGCGAGCCAATATATTTAGATAGGGAAGTAGATACTTTCATAGATCAGGGTACCCGAGCCGTCCAGAAGACGCCCTGCAGACATACTATTATATGTCGTATAGGTCCCATTGGAACAATCAAATGGACCCCTTCTGAGACCTCCCTTAACAAGTTCAAAGAATCTGAGATTCCACTCTCTACCCAATTGAACGTTTAGCAGTTCAAAGGCAACACAGCATTTAACGTCTGTGCACAAGAAATACAATCTACTAATAACACTGTTAAGAAGCGTCAGTCTCTAGCTAGGACTCTGTTTAATAACATAAAGTCCAAGCCCGAGGTCTTTCAAACCTTATTTTTAAAGGGATTAATGAAAGACAATCCTGAAGCGTATACACATATAATGCAACTATTTAATAAGTCAGGTGTATCTAACGAACATGAGCGTGATTATGACGCTCATGCAAAAACAGGACAGGAGTCTGAAAACACTACAGACTTAGAGACCACGCAAGTGGATTCTCAACACCCTACCTTTATTCTGGAAGAGCAGAATGATGGAAACATTCTTGCTTGGCTGAAGCAACATCATAAGCTGAAGCACCAGAACGTAGTAGAAGCACTTAAAGATGCTAAACGACATGGGATCGCGCACCTTAAGCTGGCAACTTCAGTTGACAGAGTATATCAGTCATGTACAGACTGTGATCTCAATCAGATCAAGCGCTATGGTTTCGCACCGCTTAAGAGTGTGACTGAAGATGTTCTATGGCGCAGGGTCATCATTGATCTGGTTGACCAGCCCACGTCCGAGTACACAGGCGACTGTTACGTATGCCACTTCTTTGATGTGGCGTCACGGTTTAACTTGCTTTATCCATTAAAGGATAAGAAAACGCAGACCGTGGCAGAAATATGTTACCAAGTCTTTGCTGACCACGGGTGGCCGGACGGTAGTGAGTTCTGCGATGACGTTATGGAATCGCTAGTACTCGTATCGGGCATATGCCATAATAGAGGTGTGCCATATAAGCCGCAAACGCAAGGCGCAAATGAAACGCGCCATAGAAGACTTAAGTTCTTCTTGCGTACTACATTAACGGATGATGCAGATGATTGGCCGTACCACCTTAAGTGGGTACAAACACAGATGAACGAGTGTGCTGATCCGGTTACAGGAACTATACCCGCTCACTATTTCGTGGCAGATATAGTGAGTTACAAATCCTTTTTAACAAGGACGAACCCGATCACCATGAGTTACCATGGTTAGAGAAGGTCCAACGTATTTATAACGTTGTATATCCTTGCTTGCGAGAAATACGCAATGTAGCCTTATTAAAAAGGCAAAAGCGTTGGAACACAACCAAGAAGATAGCAGAGTATCAGGTTGGTGACAGAGTTAACATCCGTCAACGTAATTCCGATGCTACTGTATTAACATCTAAATGGATAGGTTCATATATAATCTCTGTAAAAGACACTATAAGTGGAACGTATGAGGTAAATAGCCCCGATGGTTCTAGTGCGCTTAATATAGGCACAAGTCGTATTCCGACTACAGAGATTATACTCGCAAGAAGACATGACTCTAATTCCCCTCTTGCATGGAGAACGGATAAGGGAGGCTATACATACTATCGTACACGCTTTATGGTCGGTACAATAGCTGAGTTGACTTCAGATGCTTTTGATAACCAAGACTATTTAAAAGCCTTTAATCGAAAAATGGCGTAAACGCCTGCATAAGTCACAAGCTGAAAAAGATAGCATCTTTCTATCTTCTGAAGGAACGGGAGTTAAAACTTATCCGCCTACAGCATTTATCCCGAGCCTTAATTCTCATCCTTCGTATGTGCTTAAGACACTGAAGCGTAAGGAACGTCCAGTCGACCACCACGGACCTACTGGACCTAAGCCCAAAACTCACA
The DNA here is from genome assembly GCF_001186125.1 of Sphaeroforma arctica JP610. Classification (NCBI taxonomy): domain Eukaryota; class Ichthyosporea; order Ichthyophonida; genus Sphaeroforma; species Sphaeroforma arctica. The sequence continues at coordinate 45,942 of NW_014040187.1, read as the reverse complement.
GGGTAGCTGAGAACACTTAACTTCTCCGCATGAGAAACATTAACTATGTGTTATGCTACTTAAAGTTTCGACCCGTTTTTTCTTTCTCGCTTTTTGACCCATAATCAGCTTGAGTGAGCAAATTGCTTCTCTTGAATCTCAAAGCTGGGTGGGGGCTGTGTAATAAGCCGGGCCTCCACATTAGACTTTATGTATAAACGTACTGTTAAGCAGTACGCAAATTATAAACGTAGTCTTAATAGTACGAGGAGCTTAAGTTTCCTAAATGTACTCTTAATAGTACGAGGAACTTAAGTCTCCTAAATGTGCTCTTAATAGCACGAGGAACTCAGGTTTCCTAAAATGGGTTTTAATGGTTTTATTAATTAAACCTTTTCCATTTAACATATCATATATTTTAATGAGGCCATTAAAAGGCCTCAGTAAAATACCAAACATAAAAGAGTTGGTCTAGTTCTATTAATAGAACTTTATCTACTTTCCAATTTTATTTATATTTGAATACTTCGGTAGCGAGATGGCTCAACCGAATATAGATTTCTAGGGACTATTAACGTTACCTAGTTGATCCTCCGATAAGCCAACCAGATATGCCAGTCTGATGAAGGCTAAGTCGGTAATTCTTGATAGTGACAAGTTATTGGTTAAGACAATAACTAAGGACGTCAAGAGTATTTTTAATTTTTATTTATTTATTTATTCTGTAAACTTCGATGGAAATTACTAGGTTTCAAACTATATTAAACTAAAATACAATTTAGTCAGTTAGGATTTAGCAGTGGTAGCTTGTGTAAGAAT
>NW_014040187.1:32478-37814 GCF_001186125.1 Sphaeroforma arctica JP610 | reverse complement strand
CTACAATTCTAAAGATAGGATTTTACGAGTCTCTCGGATTCGCCCCAGAATAGAGCGACAACGAAACACTAAATAAAATCCCTTCGGCGGAAACAGTACTGAGAGGATTATATAAAGGCAATGTCTCAGCCTCACAATCCCTCAGAGTATTGCTGTTTTCACGAAGCAAACCTAACTTTATTAAACGTCTCATTTCGTATTTTTATATCGATATTTACACGATATTTAGAATTTACCTACGCGTGTATTTATTCTAACGCATTAGTATCGCCTTTATTAGACCGAATCTTACATCACCAGACGCCGAAATTACCACCAGGACAAGGTACTAGCATAGGGATAATATTATTTATTTCAAAAAATGGCATCAGTACTAGTATAAGCATTATTATCATTAACGTGGAAGGGCTTAGGCAATGATTCAATTGAAATTGAAGCTAGTGTATCACTTGCATCGAGTGCCCTCTTGTCATGAACACATCCATAACATGAGCAAGAAAACGCTAAAAATCCATATTTAAAGTCGCATACTACCTGACAATTTAGGCATTTTGCCATCTTATGGCCTGAAAATAGTCGTTTACGGCATGGTACATTTTGTGCGCTTGGAAGCCGTATTTTAACAAACAGTCCGTCAACACACCCTACACAATGGGTTATAATTCCATGAGATGATCGTGCGCGAACCCCTTCAGCTAATCTTCTACAATCCGCCTCAGTTGTTGGGAAATCTATTCTCAGTTATAGTACTGTAGTTGAAAGCATTTATAGCTCTAATCACCCGCCTAAATATATAATACACAGTGGCTCTAGATACCTTGTTTATAAGACAAATAGCAAGCACTTGACCTCCAACCAGTATACATAGTGTAATTGCTAATTGAACATCAACTGGTATCGGACCATTACGTAGGTTACCGTAGTGTACATTTCTTAAACAACCTGGTGTAATAGCTTGTTGTAGACATAAAAATTGTCCCCACGTCATACGTAAATCTAGACAGAAACGATCTGTTTGCAAAATCAGTCCAGCGATGTCGGAGAAGCAAGCTACACGTTTATATACCAATGCCCTACGGGTAATATCCCTCGTTTCCACAAGATAATGTGTACTGTAAGCCATCAGTGTCACCACTAACAACATCAAAACACGCTTGATACCTTCATCTGCTGATGTGCTGATAACGTCAGACCCACATCGCTGCATGCCATCGTCAGCACTACATAGTTGCACCCCATCGTCTATATCCGTATAATCAGAGGGTAGCTGTGCTAGTCCATATGCATCATTTCTGTGTAATTCGTCTATCAAGCTACTAATCTCATTTTATCGCGTCGGACTTGCATCTAACAACATCGCCAATCTTTCGGCGGTGGTCATATTATCATTGTCGTTTACATGATCAGATTGTTCGTTGTTTGATGTATTATTATAAGTAGTTGATTCATTCTGTGAATCATATGTATACTCTTGTTCACCACTACAGTGTGACATCGCACAGTCATCTATTGACTCTCATTCATAATCAGGATCTTCCATGATGTCTGTGTTGTATTATAGAAGCCAATGTAATAGCATTTAATAATAGGGATAATATTATTTATTTCAAAAATGGCAAGTATGTATGATACAATGTATGAAGCACATATCTTTATTCTTGATGTTTTGTATTCATGAATATAATAAATACGTATACGCCTTCCTTGTATTGAATTTCGTCACATATTCTTATGTCCAATCAATTCTCTCTTGTAAATATGAGTAATCCAGCTTGAAAATCACAAGATTATACGTAAACGAATTTTGTCCATTTTAAAGCAAAAGTCCGAAAATTCATCTTAGACACTGATGATAGAAGACAGGCTCACCCCCCTCCCCCCTAAAAATCCGAACATAAATCCAAACATAAATCCGAACATAAATCCGAACCGATTTGCCTTAGTAGAGAGAACAGAGAGACCCAGTCTTCCAGGTTACAGCCTCTCACGCTTTCAGTGCAGTGATAAGTGGGGTTAGTGGGCTCAAGCCGCCCTTAGCCTTGAGGGCTGAGGCTGAGGTGCCCACACGCGAACGTTAATACGTTATGACAGTTTAACGTATACGACGAAAAAATGCACCTATGTATGGCCCACCTGTAAAAACGAAAGTGCAATTTTCAAGGCACGTCGGCCCTTTTCAACTTTTATTAAATTTTAACGTTTTAAAAATGGCTTTTTAACTCGCCCTAAAGTATTTATTTATATAAATATGTACAAAAGCAATCGAACAAAAGTGTAGGAAATTGTACCGGTACCAAAATTGCACCCTAATAAAGAACCATATAGGACCACCAACCACACAAGAAGAAGGCGATCAGCCCAAAGTAGACGTGAAAAGCATTGAAACTAATAAAAACATCTGCATTCCTCTATGCCCCGGACTCTGGGACTGGGAGTCTGGAGCTGCAGAGCATGTGAAAAGTAATATTTTACATACATACAATACATTAAATATGTATTTTATACTGATCTTTATACTGTACAAAGTGTAGCAACACTGTATTTGTATTTATTGGTTTTATTACACACTGTGACTGAGTGTGACTGTGTACAAAGTTTATTTTATTTTATCTGCATAGGCATGCGAAACTAGTAGGGTTCTTAACACCTATTACTCCTCATATAAATAGGAGCAAGTAGAAATATTATTTATAATAATATTATTCACATATACATTGGATAGGTATGTGAACCCTGGCGTTCTTAAACCCTACCACTACTCCTCAGACTCTTGATCACTGGAGGAGTGGAGGCCCGAGGGCCCGAGGCACTACTCTCTCTCTCACTCAGACAGACTGATAGAGAGAGAGCTGATGTCCCCACTCCCCAGTCCTCACTCAACAGTCGCGACTGTTCACTCTGACAGTCTGTCAGCGTTGAGCAACTCTCATCTTAGCCCATCTGATGTACATAATTACCCTTCGTAAATATTTTCGATATTTTACCGTACACCAGTTTACTACTGTAATGGCCCTCCGGTTAAACTCGTAACACGTAATCATACGAGACGTGGGTGTGGTCTGTTTGGCTACTCACATACATAGTGCGCACTGCAGCCGCCACCCACAGTTCACTATAGTTTCACCGTGATATACCTCGCAGATAATACAATACCCAGTTAGCGTCCTACTTTTTGCGGGTCGTTCTGTTGTTTAACTCTGGTTAACGACAGCCTGCCATATCGATACGCATACTGGTATCAATATCTATTGGTTTAGTAGTGTATTGGTGGAGTGCCTGCTTGGCTGTGAACCCTGCAGGTTATACAGTAGAGATATTATGTACTATCTTCGCCAAACGCACAAAAGAATAGCTTGTAACTTAATTTTACACACCTCAGTCTGCACAGTTGAAGGCTTACATCAGTTGCATTCAAATCCTAACCCGACCCAACCCACCTACCGTTCGCTATAAAACATACAGTATCAACATAGCCCTCGCCATAGCATCACTATAACACTCACTATGCAAGTAGTTAATAATAACATCACGTGGTCACACAGCGCATTGCGCCCCCTGGAGGTGACAATCCAGGTGTCCATATTCATCAATGATGGACTGTTCGACGTCACACGCGCACGCCCTATGATGCTATCCTCTGACTGGGATGTGGACTTGGCTGCCTGCCAGGCTTATAATCTGGTAATGATAGTCTTGCTTATGACAGTGTATTGTATTGTAGTCTAAAGTGTATTGCGTGCTTATAACCTGGTACTGAATATGTTATAACACCGTGTATTGTATTGCAGTCTAAAGTGTATTGCGTGCTGACAACCTGGTACTGGATATATTAGTTATAGCACAGTGTATTGTATTGCAGTCTAGAGTGTATTGCGTGCTTATAGCCTGGTACTGAAAATATTAGTTATAACACAGTGTATTGTATTGCAGTCTAAAGTGTATTGTAGTATTGTATGCTTATAACCTGGTACTGAATATATTAGTTATAACACAGTGGATTGTATTGCAGTCTAAAGTGTATTGCGTGCTTATAACCTGGTACTGAAAAGATTGGTCATAGCACAGTGTATTGTATTGCAGTCTAACGTGTATTTCGTGCTTATAACCTGGTAATGATAGTTATGCTTATGACGGTGTATGGTATTACAGTATAAAGTGTATTGTATTATAATAACCTGGTAATGGTATTCTCACGTATAACACAGTGTATGGTGTTGCAGTCTAAAGTGTATTGTATTCTTGTAACCTGGTAGTGATACTTAGCGTATACTGGTAATGATATTTACATAAATGCCTAAGCGGGCCATGCTGTCACGAAGGTTTCAGAGTGTGTTATATATATATATATATAGTATTTATAATATATACATATATATATTATGTATGTATATATATATATAATGTATATATGTATATTGTATATATATATATTGTATATATATATATATATATTGTATATATATATATATGTATATGTCTATTATATATTGTATATATATATATGTGTGTGTGTATGTGTGTATGTAGGTTTTTGGATATATATATATATATATATATATATATTCACACACACACACGCACACACACACATATATATATATATATATATATTCACACACACACACGCACACACACACACACACACATATATATATATATATATATATATTCACACACACACACACACACACACACACACACACATATATATATATATATATATATATATATATATATATATATATATATATATATATATATTGTATATTGTATGTGTATATATATATGCATAGACATGTACATTGAATATTTTATCTCATAATGGACTACATTATATCTCTTCACAGGTACACAACACATCCTATCTGGTGGGCCAAAGCACTGCCGCCAGGGGTGGGGTGGGTGTGGAGAACCCGAATGGCAATGGGTTTAATCTGTACTATGAGCATGGCATGCGCGTGACTGATCTGTTGACTGTACCGCAGAATTCCTGTCTTGTTGTGGCAGATGGACCGTTTGTCCCGTTCCGAATGCTGGTGTGTAGGGTTTTGGGGTTAGTTCGTTGGTGGTGTTGGTAGAGGGGACGGATTGGTATGTAGGTTGGTTTCTTGTTATGTGAGTTTTAATGTTATTTGCGTTTATTCTGTATGTAATTCGTATCGGATTTCTAGTTTGATGTATGGGAGTGTGGGCCTATTGCTGGTGTTATAGTTATAGTCCTGGCTTCCCCGATCAAAATTCACTTGTGCATTTGGTATGCTTTAATATACATAGATATATATATATATATATATATATATGTGTGTGTGTGTGTGTGTATGCATATGTATATGTAT
>NW_014040187.1:23448-30965 GCF_001186125.1 Sphaeroforma arctica JP610 | reverse complement strand
TTATNTATTAATGGTATATTATATATATATATATATATATATATATATATATATATATTATATATATATATATATATATATGTAATATATGTATATATATATATATAGACATATATATATATATATATATATATTATATACATATATTCATATATTCGTATATTCATATACCTATACTTGTAGACGTTCCCGTGATATAAATAGATTTTTAGATAGACACGAGTTGAAGATATAGCTTGAGTGATTCGCATATGTCTGCCATATCTTCGAACCCACATTTCCTCTGTGGCCATGGTTACCTTGCTTGTCGTATACTTTTGCACACATTATAACGTGTTGTAAATCTGGTTCTTCCCATTCGTAGAAATCGTCGCCGTATGCCAAAGCCCATGCGGAGATGGCCGGTCACTACAACCCACCACCACATCAGCCAATAGCAACGCAGCTTTTTAACACGAGCACGCTGCCACCAATAGGATCACAGCATTCCATGACTAGCACCTTACCACCAATCGGATCACAGCATTCTATGACTAGCACCTTACCACCAATCGGATCACAGCATTCTATGACTAGCACCTTACCACCAATCGGATCACAGAATTCTTTCAACGGCACACTACACTTACACGACCCGCTATCCAGCCACAGCCTGGCTGAACGGGAGGCAACTCACGCACACCTGGCAACCCTGTTCATGCAACACCAAACCAAAGACAAGGCCAATGGACAGCGCATGAGCGGTAGTCCCCACACACACCCCACACACCACACCCCACACACCACACAACACACCAACGGCACCACAGCCCCACCAACCAGTGCACACGCGCACACGCACACCTCTCCGCAAGGCAGCGCAGGCACGCCGCAGGCACTGGCCAACACACACTCGCACGGGACATTAGACATGTCAGCCAATGGGTCTGTGGGGCACACCGTCCGCACACCCGAAGACTCGGCGATTGAGTGCAGCTCAGGCAAGACAAACAGCCGCAGCAACAGCCACAGCCACCGCAGCAGCAATGCCACGGACTATGGCCACTGCCCCCACACCCAGCAGGAGACGGGTGCTAGTACTACCTCGGTTAATGCTACCGCTGCTAACGCTACCCCTGGAACACAGCCAACAAACGGTGCAGCCCCACAGTACACCATCGCCGAAACACAGCCGAGCGCAGCTCAGGGCGAGCGGTCCTGCACCTTTGAGGAGTGCCAGGAACGGACAGTGGCCGAAATTATGGGACACGGGGCCGATGTGCACCCAAACGACACAGACAGCACTCAACTGCACCTGGGGCGACTGAGTATAGACGCCAGTGGGAGTGCAGCGAATAACGCGAGTGATGGGGCGATGGGGTATGACAGGGGGGCGGGCCATGTGGACTCACTGACGGAGGGCAGTCTGTGCATGCTCAAGGAGGCGTACAAGTACCCCACGATAGTCGACTGGGTAGGTGCACTGGTGGTTGCTTGTATGTGGTCTGCCGTGGGTGATGGCTATGTATGTCTTTGTTTGTTCGACTATATATATGTATTTGTATATGTATATGTATATGTATATGTATATATATATATATATACTCATAGTGGAATGATATTAGGCCTGATAATCCAACGTATTTGAATATATACATGAATTGGTGTATGCAAATATTCAAGCTTGTGTGAAAAACCTAGCGATAGATGTAACCTAAACCTGACTTCATGATTATAATTGTATTGTCTCGATAACTATCGATTTAACCGAGATATGCATATCTCATTTAAGCAACCTTGTATCAATTGACTTTCTGTATATGTATTTATATGTATATATTATATATATATATATATACTTTATATATATATATATATAGATAAGGATATCCATCCATAGCCATACTTATCCATATATACATCTCACATACAATACTTATAATACATATCAGTACATATGCAATAGATATAACCTCACCAATCGACTTCTCTTCAGGTGGCAAGGCGAACGCTTGGCGGAAAGCCGCCCAATGATAGCACAGGCATGGCAATCGATGACACCGCAACAAATTTTCCAACCCTCACCTCATTGGACGATATGGTATGTTATCTCCATTGTTGTACTCGTATGTGAATGTGTATGTGTACGTGTATGTACAAACACACTGGTTAGTGTGTGTATAGTACAACATGATGTGTGTATCACTCTCCCTCACATCAGGAGATATGATCTGTTAGCTTCATTGGCGTATGTGTACGTGCTGTGGACCACACTCTCACACGCTGGTGATGGATTTTGCATGTATTTATCTATGCATTATTATCTATGTGATATAGTATAGTATATATATATATATATATATATATATTAGTATATCTATTTGATATACGAAGTTATTCTGTGTATATATTCTGTGCATTTACGTGCTGTTGCGAACCTTCAGCCCATCGGAAGTCTTTCTACGCAATTACATTCATGTGTGTGCGTGTGTGTGCGTGTGTGTGCAATTACATTCATGTGTGTCCATGTGTGTGCAAGGGTGTGCGTGTGAAGTGTGCATATATTACGCATGAGGCGTACCATGTGTTCGATAGTGCGCGTTTGTACATAGGAATTGCATATCTCAGTACGTTTCATCTGCGTGTCTGTGTGTATGTGTGTTCGTGCGTGCGTGTGTATGTGTGTGCGTGCGTGTGTGTGTATGTGTGTGCGTTTGTGTGTGTATGTCAATTGCATACATCTGCCCCTGTGTACGTAGTTGCAGCAGGCATGCTGTGGTGTGCGCATGACTTCATTTGACCCTTCTATCTACACACTTGCCCATTCCTCTTTGTTTCTGTGTGTCGTGTATTTGTAAGTCATGTCTCAGTGTGCATGCGTCTGTGCTGATGTGCGACCTGTATTTAGATTAGGCCTAAGACCCTAAAACCCTAAAATTCTGTCGTAGCATCTCGCATATCAATTGTGCGTAGTCTCAGTACTCTATCAAGACAACTGGCCCATCGAATGTTGTAACACAATAGTGTGAACTAATTTATTGGCCATACTGACACCCTGAGATAAACTAATTCATCGACTATTTTAACACACTGAGATAAACTAATTCATCGACTTTTTTAACACCCACACTGAGATAAACTAATTTATCGACTCTTTTAACACTAAGATAATTTATACATCGACTCTGCTTACCTACCCCAGAACGATACGGAGATGGAGGAAGCGTTCAACGGATTGGTCAACAACATCACACTACCCGCTATCAACATGACCAAATACAGAGCCCACCCGCAGCCACAGTCCCACCCCACAGACAACATGTACACCCACCACACACACGCGTCTCTGTCTCACTCCCACAGCGCCAACACATTGCAGTCTCACACCACACAGTCGAGCGACGGCTCTGGCGCCACAAACACACACCCCAACACACACACCAACACAGAGCTCGTGAGTGGCCTAGACAGTCACGTGGGTGCGAGTGCGTACGAGCACACGCCCAGTGGCACGGTCAATGGGGCGTACAACTGGGGCGCCTTCAACACGTACCAAGGGTTGGCCAATGGGGAATACGAGGACATCCTCAAAGAGACCTTTGGGATGACGGGGGAGGATGCCATCAATGTACTGGCCGACAGCCTCAGCGAGCGGGTGGAGCTGGGTGACGATGCGAAAGGGCCGGCCGGCCCTGACCTGGAAAACGGGGCGAGAGGACCGGATCTGGCCCAGGACAGGCTGTTGCATCAGGATAGTGCGGCGTCTACGAACAACGCCGGCAGCGACACACACACACCACAGGACGAAGCGAATAGAATCACTACCACAACAACCACAGCAGCAACAACCACTACTAACACCATCACCACTACCAACATTACCACTACCACCACAACAGACATAACCAATGGCAAATCCAAAGGCACAGCCACGGCTACAGATGCAACGGCTGCAGAGGCGACTGCGAAGAAGGGCGGCAAACGGGTAGGTGGGCATTGGAGGTAGGCGGAGCGGTTTTGCCTAGCAACGGTCTTTAGATTGGTGGGATGGGGAGATATAGGACTGTCTGATTGGCTATTTAGTTATTTATGTAGATGTAGTGTATTATGAACAGATATGATGCAGAATATACTGATACAACATATATATCTATATACCTATATATATGTATGTATATATATAAATATATATATACATATCTATATATATGTATGTAAGTATGGATGTATGTATATATTTATATATCGGTGGTATGGAATGGGCTTTCTGTGGGCTGTATGCATTGCAGGATATGAAATGGTGTATCGTTTTTATTAAATTGCTTTAGTAATCGATACGGCTGTACTAGCAATGTGCAGCCGGCACGCTACTATATAAATATATCATGCAATACATAAGATACAGACACATATACACGACCATATAGGTTAATGATAACAACGTATGTATATGCATATACAAATACATAAGTGCGTACTTACTGAAAGCTCTATGTGTGTTTGTATACGTACGGTACACTACCGAACTGGCTTATATCAGTAACGTTGTAGTACCTGCCTGATGGCAGCAGGTGTGTTGCTCTGACAATGCATGGGTCGTAGTCTTACGAGATCTCCTGTGCCTAACACAGCACTACCTGCTGCGTCTATTTTAACACAACACGTGGTGCACACACCATGCATGGGTCAACCTTTTAAACACACTACTTGGGTTTAGTCGGTTGACCTAGGGTGTAAGCAGTGGCAGTAGGTGGTTTAGGGGTTTGCTCTGGGGGAATCTTGTCTTTCAGACGATAACCATTTGTGTGATACAAAGTACTTACAGTACACATGCATTGGTATGTGTATATTACTCGTGGTGTTACGAAATAGACTTGTGTTGATACAAAATACTCACAAGACGTATGCATTGGTATATATATATATATATCACTTGTGCGCGCTGAGTATATATGACAAGAACCCCCGCACCTTCGCCCGCTGACACCTTTTAGACACCATGACACCCCCGCAGAAACCAACCGCCAAGGAGATCAAAGGCGCGAGTGGTCGGGTGGACACAGGCGCCATCACCAAAGCACCGCGGAAGATGAGAGTGTCTGACAAGAACTGGCGAGACAAGGTGGGGGACTGTGGGGTGGGGTGTAGCTATTGGGGTTTATGTTAGGCTACCATGGAGGCAGATCGATATGTATATGTATAGTATAGTATAGTGTATAGGATATATATATATATTACACAGATTTATATGTTGATATATATATATATATATATATATATATATCCATCATCTTGTCCTAATCCAGGTGGCCAACCAATTGGAGGATCTGAAGAATGCAGTTCCTGCCTTGGACGGCGAGATCAAACGCACCAAAGCCGAGATCTTCAATGGGGCGACGGAGTTCATTCGCACCACAGTCAATGACAACGCAAAGCTCAAGTGGCAGATACAGCAGCAGAAGCGCATGATGCAGGAGGCCGAGTGTGTGCACAAGCAGGCGGTATGTATACGATACATGGTGTAGTATGGATAGAATTGGGTGGAGGGATGTGCAATACATGGTGTAGTATAGATAGTAAGTGTATGCACAAGCAGACGGTGTGTATACGATACATGGCGTAGTATAGATAGAAAGCGTATCCACAAGCGGACGGTGTGTATAATACGATACATGGCGTAGTATAGATAGATATAGGTGAATGGGTGTATCACACGCATGCTTTAATGCATATGTTTATAAACGTAAACTTACGGCATGAATATTGACATGAACGTACAGTATGTACGGCATATATATAAACATTTACGTACAGCAGATATTAACGTAAATCTACAGCAAATATATATACGTAGATGTACAGCATATATATGTAAATATATACCTATATTTACAGCAAATATATATACGTATAAACACAGCAGCAGAGATATAAACGTATACCTATATCATATATATATAATTGTATACGTACAGCATATATCTATACGGATGCGTATGCATGTTCGCACACACACACATGCACGTGTCTTCTACACTACGCACACACAAGTATTTATACACCACGCATGTACACACATGCACAGCACAGCACACCCTCAGTGTATTTATTCACACATGTATGTACAAACACACACACATTCACAACACACCCTGTGTTGCTGTTGTATTGTCTATGATACTTTAATTTGGGTTTTAGGGTTTATGGTTATCTGTGACGGATGAGAGCTCATAAGTTGCAGTTGGGTGTCGCATGGCGTTTGTGTTAATTGGTCAGTCCCGTATCTGTTTTCTCATATGAAGCAGCTTCACTCACAAACACTAAACCACACATTGCAATACCTGCACACCACCAGGCTTCTCTTCTTTTCCGGCTCATTTTACATATATATATATAGTATGGTATGTATAATATTTCATATATATGTATATTTATATTATGGCATGTATATCATTTCATGCATCTATTCTCATACATACCATCGCCATGTGTGTGTGTGTAGCGCTTGCGAGCGGACAGCTACGCCGCGAATAACGGCATGCTGATACTGGAACACGACGAACACACGCTCACGCTGGGGCCAAGACTAGTCTATGCAGACCATCACTGGAAGCTCATGACTGGCCACATGAGACCAGAGGGCAAACGTGTGCCTGAGGTATGTAGTACTTCTATTGGTGATGGATGTGTGGAATCTATTGTTGTGTGTGTGATACGCGACGATATAGTATGAATGTATATATATATGTAGATATATATGCATATATGTATATATATATATATATAACGCATATATATATATATATATATATGTATATATCTATAGTTGTTTATAGTCGTGTATAATCATTATAGTTATGTAGAATTTAAATCTTTGTACTGACTTGCACACACATATATATATATATATATATATGTGTGTGTGTGTATGTGTATGTATGTATATATATATATATATATAGAGGTAGAGGCTAGTCCCCTTGGAACCCATATGCGATGTGTGCATCGTGTGTATGGTCCTTGTAGCATCCTTGTTTACAATCGTGCCTATACCTTTTTGCTTGTTACAATTGGGGGAGGTTTGTTGTGTACAAATAATAAACTCAAGCCCATTCAACAGATTGAGGCCCTATTTTAAACATAAATGGTGCATCTCTAGGTCGTCTTGTACACTGAGCAGGGCGTGTTCGCTTCCACATGACGTTAATTTACATGTCGTTTATTCGCCAGCCATGGTGTTTCATCCATCCATTAATCTACCTACTTCGTCTTGACTGTTGATTGGCATATGCGCAGCTGTGTGGCACGGACCACAACCCCTTCATGTACTCAGCGTGTGATGTGATCAACAGAACTATTTTCGAGGCAACCGAACAGTGGTTTGGTATCATGATCTGCCGCAGACGCGATGGCACCATCATGGGTTGTCATTCCAGCATAGAACCCCTTACTCTGGTATGTGTAGAAGTCGAACCAAGTGTATGTGTAGTATATACATGTGTATATGTATATGTGTGTATGTGTGTGTGTATGTATAT
>NW_014040187.1:18361-20617 GCF_001186125.1 Sphaeroforma arctica JP610 | reverse complement strand
TATATACATGTATATATATATATATATATGTGTGTGTGTGTATTGGTTCTTGATCTCAGCGCAACCGTATCGACTAGGGGGAGGAAATGTCGCAATCATATGTATCGAATACAGAACATGATAGCCAGAATCTGAACAACGCTCGCATGGCAACATAGCAATAAGAAGCGAGGGTTACTTCACACAAGTCCTATGCACAACTTAAGTTCGCCGACATGGCTGTACCTCTGAATCGGATGTTGGCTGGGTGACGGTTGTGGTTGTACCCCTCCAGTAATGTGGGGAAGACAAATAGAAACGAAATCGGCCCAAACAAACACTACGCAGATGAGCTTGTAAACGAGTATGAAGTGGACTGAGGTGTATTGAACTCAGGGTTCAAGTACAGATATGGTGGTGTCGATCGCTGTACTCCTGCTGTTAGCTTTGGCGCATAGAACGGTAGTATTGCGAAGAGTATTTCTTGAGTAATAATTGTATTATTACTATTGGTGGTATATATAGTACCAGTACGATTCAAAATAGTATGAGCGGTCTTATTAATGGTCTAATAGTAGTAGTAATCGAATTTTTAATATAATGTTATTATAGTACTAGTATTTTTAGGATTATTGTTATCGATAGCACTAATAAAATATTATTCGACTAATATTTGTATTGTTACTCGCATAGTCTTATCACCGTATAAAAATAGCATGCATGGCCTTATTGCTGACTAGTAGTAGTAATATAATTCTTAGTATTATTATTACTTTAATACAGCATTACAATTATAGTACTCAACTATTAACATGCCTTTCGGGTGATGGCATACCTGCTGATTACCACTACACAAATGAGGGTAGAATGGAACTTGCTTGGATAAATTAAAACTTACTTGGAGACGGTAAAATATAGCGTACTTGGAGACTGTAGAATGAAGTTTGCGTGACGAGAATATATTTAAGTTTTTTTGAAGAGGATGGAATAAAGCCTACTTAAAGATGGTAGAATTAATTTAATTGAAGAAGGTATAATAAAATGTACTTCAAGAAGATGGAATAAAGCTTGCTTGAACAAGGTAGAATAAAACCTGCTTGAAGAAGGTACAATAAAACTTTATTAAAGATAGAATAACATGTACTTACAAGATAGAATAAGGCTTACTAGAAAAAGGTAGAATAAATGTTTTAGGGTTTTACTTTAAGGGGGTAGAATAGAATTTAATGACAGAAAGTGGAATAAAATGTACTTTTAAGAAGATAGAATAAAGTTTACTGGAATAGGGATTTTTTTTTTGGAGAAGATACAATGAAATTTTATTAACGAGGGTAGAATAAAGATAACTTGGAAGTATAATGAAACTAATAAATAAATTGTTCAAAATGGAATACCGAAAATGTATATAAGGCACCCAGAAAAGTCACTAAATGTACATTTGACTGAGATACTTGCAAATTCCAAACTTACATGGAAATAGTGATATGAGGCTTACTTGAAGAGAGTTGAATAAAGCGTATCTGAAGAGGGTGGAATATTAATGCTTAACTAAAGAAAATAAATTTGGTGTCAAAGAAAGGAATGAACTATACTTGGATAGGATAAAAGAAAGCGTACCTAGAGAGGGTATAGCAAAGTTTACTTGTAGAAGGTATATCGAAATATACTTGAACAGGTTAGAATGAAGCGTACTTGTAGAGTGTAGAATAATTTTTAGTCGAAGAAATAGAATAAAATTTTAGAACAAAACATACCCGAAGAGGTTAAAATGAATCTTGCTTGTAGAGGGTAGAATATTTCATAGTTGAAGATGATACAATAAAACTTACTTTGAAGAAGAGAGAGTTGTTTTTGTTTTTGGACAGGATAGAAGATATTATACCTGAAGAGGGTAAGGGTACAATAAAATATACTTACAAAGATAAAAATAAAGCTAACATGTAGACGATAGAATATTATTAATTTGAACAGATATAAGACAAATTTTTTTTTTATTAAAAAAGAATATTGTTTTTTTTAGATGGAATAGGAGAAAGAGTACTTGAAGGGGGTATAATAAATACAATGAAGTTTACATGAAGAGGGTATAATATAATGAAGTTTACTTGAAGAGGGTATAATATAATGAAGTTTACATGAAGAAGGTATAATATAATGAAGTTTACTTGAAGAGGGTATAATATAATGAAGTTTACTTGAAGAGGGTATATTATAATGAAGTTTACTTGAAGAGGGTATAATATAAGGAAGTTTACTTGAAGACGGTATAATGTAATG
>NW_014040187.1:0-18341 GCF_001186125.1 Sphaeroforma arctica JP610 | reverse complement strand
AATATAATGAGGTTTACATGAAGAAGGTATAATATAATGAAGTTTACTTGAAGAGGGTATAATATAAGTAAGTTTACTTGAAGACGGTATAATATAATGAAGTTTACTTGAAGACGGTATAATATAATGAAGTTTACTTGAAGAGGGTATAATATAATGAAGTTGACTTGAAGAGGGTATACTATAATGAAGTTTACTTGAAGAGGTACTAGTAACGTTTACTTAAAGAGAATACAATTGACATACTTGAAGGTTAGAATGAAGCTACACTGTAGAGGGTATAATGATACTTCGTTGAAGGATAGGAGAAAGCGTACTTGCAGAGAGTAAAAAAATCACTAAAAGAAGGTATGTATAATAACATATAATTGAAAAGGGTACAATGAAACATACTTGAAGAGGTTAGAATGAAGCTTTAATACTTGTAGATGGTTGAACAATACATAGTTGAAGACGACATAATAAAACTTACTTTAACGAAGAGAATCAAGCTTTACTTCGGGAGAATTGGAGAATGAGCACTTGAAGATGGTAAAATAAATTTTACTAGAAGTTTATATAATGAAACATACTTAAAGGAGGAGAATATAGTTTTTACTTGTAGAAGAAATAAAGGTGGTAGTTGAACAGGATTGAATAATTCTGACTCGAAGAGTTTGAAAAATAACTTACTTGAAGAGAATATAATGAAGCATACTTGAAGCCGACAAAATAAAACCTACTTGAAGCGGACAGAATAAAACACGGAGAAGGATAATATAGATTCAGCTTGAAACGGGTGTGACAAAGCTTTGACTTGAACAGGAGAGAATAATAGGTGCATTTTATTAGATGAGGATACCAGACGTCTGGCAGACCACGGGCCTCCCAGATACCACATGATTAAAAACAGGATCGATGAGCCGCCATACTTACAGTTAATACAACAGTATTTCGATCTGAATACCGAATCTAGGCGGTATGACCATCAGCACACTACGAGATGTATGCAAATTAAAATGAATTCGGTCAAGACTATCTCAAGGCATGACATTCAATCAATTCTTTTCTTTCGACAACTTCTGTTTGTTTTATCTACTAACCGTCCCTTAGACTAAAGATCATCATCAGAAACACTATTGCTGGCCATTCCACGACATGTCGTTGAATCGGCTTTATTCAACTTCATCTGCTTCAATGTGGTCAGCCCTTCAGTTGAAAGCATCAGACGTGGTATCCATGACCATCTTGAGATCTACCAGTCATTCGACTACGTTTCTTTCTTTATTTGCTCCTTAATTATAATCACTATTAAAAGAGTAACGAGGACCATCTCCAGGTGTACGGTTACTCATTCGGCGTCGTTTCTTTCTGTATTTTCTTCAAATCTCTTACTTGTCACTATCCGAAACAGTAACCTTACAGATGCATTGTTACTCATTCGACAACGTTTCTGTCGGTATCAATTTTCTTCAATTTCTTACTTGTCACTATCAGAAATAGTAACCTTAAGCATCTCCAGATTTACCATTGATTCGACAACGGTCCTACTTCTATTTTCAGACAGTCTTTTGCTTATCACTATCACAAACAGTAGTCAAGCTATTTACATAAACTATTTGCGGAACTACCATTCATTTGATAACGTTTCTTTATTCGCTTGCAGTTTCTTACTATTAAACAAAATGAATCAAAACCATCTTGTATGAACCAAGACCTCTTCATTATTGACATTCATCCGATGACGTTTATTTTTTTTATTTGAGTACAGTCTCGTACTAATCAATTATAACCCAGACCATCTCCGGATACAATATTCACTCGGCAAAGTATCTATAATTCATCTCAGCCTCGTACTAACCACTATTCACGAATACCATCTTCAGTTCTCAAATGCATTCGATATCGTTTCGTTATTCGATTGCTGTCAATTATTAACCACTACCACCCAAGATCATCTTTAGATACATTATTCATTCGACAAGTTTCTATAATTCATTGCAGTCTCTTATTGATCACTAACAACGGAGAACATATTCCGTTATAGCATTCATTCGACAAAGATTCTTTCTTTATTTGCTTACAGTCTCTTACTGACCACTATCAGAAATATAAACCAAAACCATCCCCAGATGTAACATTCATTCGACAACATTTTTTATTTTATTTACTAACAGTCTCTTACTACTCACTATCAGAAATAGCAACCAAGGCCATCCCCAGATGTAACATTCATTCGACAACGTTTCTTTCTTTATTTGCTTACAGTCTCGTACAGACCACTATCACAAATACTAACCAAGACCATCTCCAGATGCAACATTTATTCGACAACGTTTCTTTCTTTATTTGCTTACAGTCTCTTACTAAGTTCGCGAGTCGACGTAAGGTGGCGTGCTCAATGCATCTTGTGTGCAACACATTTGTCGAACTACACGTGCGCGTACGTATTGGTATTTGATCTCATAATCTCTCTTGATACAAAGATACAGCTATCGCTTTTTATAAAGCAGGTTACGATTCAGTAGACACACCCAGATGTTCGCACTTCACACCCACTGGTCAGTGAGCACTCCCTTCGCGACGACATGTGTCGGCCGCTCCCATTCGTTTCAGCAGTCCCCACGCTTTGCTGCACCTGTCTTAGAGTTTTAGGGCTTTAGGGTTTTAGGGGTTGGTTGCCGTTTTCCACCTGTAATGTGGAGTTGTTAATGGCGCCTAGCCTACCTGCATGCGTATCTCCAGCACAACTTATCTACATTAAACCAGAGCAAAGCGAAAGGATTCATTCTTTATAATTTTCTGATCCTAGGCAAGGAACAGACGTTCAGGCTGCCACATTGCCGTTCCGCATACACACACGCACGGTTGAGTCGACAGAGACGGTACTAGCACACAATATGTGTATACATATATGTATGTATGTATGTGCGTGTGGCAACCCACGTGATAGCAAGATAGAAGCTTCGAGGCGAGCATATCTCTCGCGTCGACTGCACAAACCGCCGCCACTCTCGGCATCTGCGTCTAAATGCTCATCCTACAAGCACCGTGCACACCCTCAGTCCCGTCTGTAGAGTGTTTCTCCGTTGGTGTATTGCGCAAGCGCTGTATCGTCGCTCGTACGTACGCGTTGAGTACCCGCACACTCGGCCCCTAATCACATACGCAGAACACCATAACCCGTCAATACGTTAGATACATCCTACACCGTATCACACACACTTCGCCTACACTAAACAGTCACCGTCACCACTGCCCCTGAGCTGGCCCACACTCAGACCACTTCCCGTGTGGTGTCCCGTTGTGAGTCTGTGGCTGAGCACGGGCCTAAGCCTGTGACTGTAGTTGTGTATGTGGTGGCTGTGCTGGTGTTATTGTGGGTTCAATTACACTGTTGTCCCATTACTAGCACTGCCACCTGCATCTGGCTGCCCCTGTGGATGTATACCTACTCCTGTACTCACTCCTGGTGGTTGTGCCTGTATATCCGTACTAGTGCCAGGGCCTGGCGGCTGGACTGGCCTGCCTGTGCTCTCCCCTTGTAGGGTTTTAAGGTTTATCTGCTCAGTAACAAGTGTCTGGCTGTCCTCATTCAGAGGCGTTGGGTGCAGAGTGCCCTGGGCCGTCGTCTGCGGTTGTACTACAGACGGTTGCTGCTGCTGCTGAGGTTGTGCTACAGACGGTTGCTGCTGCTGCTGAGGTTGTACTACAGACGGTCGCTGCTGCTGCTGAGGTTGTACTACAGACGGTTGCTGCTGCTGCTGCGGTTGTACTACAGACGGTTGCTGCTGCTGCTGAGGTTGTGCTACAGACGGTTGCTGCTGCTGCTGAGGTTGTACTACAGACGGTCGCTGCTGCTGCTGAGGTTGTACTACAGACGGTTGCTGCTGTGTCGTATGCACGTACACACGTGCGTTGTCTGGTGCATGTGCTGGCGTGTTCTGAGCAGTTGAGTTCGCGTTTGCGTCTGCCTGAGAGACCGTCTGAGTCGGTGCAGGAGTGGTGTCAGTGTGCGCTGGAGGTGGTGTGGTGCGTTGTGCCGTGGGCTGTGGTAGTGGTGGTTGGTGTTGTGGTTGTGGTGATGACTGTATCTGTGGTTGTACTTGTGGGTGCACTTGCGATTGTCGTACTGGCTGTATTTGTGGTTGTACTTGCGCCTTTCGTACGGGTTGCATCTGTTGTTGCACGTGTGTCTGTGTCTGTGGTTGTACTTGTGGCTGTACTTGTGGTTGTACTTGTGCCTGCAGTACTGGCTGCATCTGCTGCTCTAAGTGTGTCTGTGGTGGTTCTTGTGTCTGTGGCTGTGACTGTAGTACTGGCTGTGAGTGGGACTGTACCACTGGTTGTGGCTGTGGCTGTGACTGTAGTACTGGTTGTGGCTGTGTGGTGTGTGCTGGTTGTATTGGCATTTGGGGTGTGCTATCCGTTGTTGACCTTGGTTGCATCTGTCCGTGTGGCTGTGTGGTTGCCTGTGTGAGTGGTTGCTCTTCCGCGTGTGCGTGTGACGTAACCACCTGCTGATCTCTTTGCATTGGTTGTGCTTGTAACTGTATTTGCGGTTGTGGTTGTGCCTGTGGCTGTATTTCTGGCGGTAGTTCTACCTGTGCATGTGGCTGTATTGGTGGGTATACTTCTGGTGGAGGTTGTACTTGCACTTGTGGCTGTATTTGTGGTTCTATTTGTGGCTGTGCCTGTGGGTATACTTCTGGTTGTGGTTGTACTTGTGGCTGTATTTGTGGCTGTGCCTGTGGGTATACTTCTGGTTGTGGTTGTACTTGTGGCTGTATTTGTGGTTCTATTTGTGGCTGTGGCTGTATTTCTGGCGGTAGTTCTACCTGTGCATGTGGCTGTATTGGTGGGTATACTTCTGGTGGAGGTTGTACTTGCACTTGTGGCTGTATTTGTGGTTCTATTTGTGGCTGTGGGTATACTTCTGGTTGTGGTTGTACTTGTGGCTGTATTTGTGGCTGTGGCTGTGTTTGTACTTGTGGCTGTGGCTGTGTTTGTACTTGTGGCTGTATTTGTGGTTGTACTTGTGGCTGTATTTCTGGTGGCGGCTGCACTTGTACCTGTGGGTGTGCTTGTGGGTGTTGCTGTGTTTGGGGGGTGTATACCTGTGCAGCACCAGCACTCTGACCCCCGCCACCCCCCTCCTCGCTTCCCATCATAGTCAGCCTCTCCACCCGGCCACCCCTCTCCCCGCCGTTACCATGGTAACCCATCGTACCACTCTTCTCCTCACCGACCACAGCCTCCAGCTTCACCCGCTTGGCACTCATACGCGGCGACACATGCGGCGACAGGGTCTGCCCATACTCAGACGTGCCCTGAGCTTGCGCGTGTGCATGTGTGTGCGTGCGTGCTTGTTGCTGTGGTGTGCGTGGCTGCTGTTGTCGCGCGCTCGTGTGATACGCCAACGGTGTTGTGAGGGTTGCGTATGGATTGCCCCCCCCCCCACCCCCATTCGCCGTCTCTCCCGTCCCGGTATTCGCCCCGGCCGTCCCGCTATGTGCACTCTGCACGCCACTATTACTCGGCGAGGGGATCAGGGAGTGGCCTTGTGCCTGTGCATACCCGTGTGTCTGTGTCTGTGCTTGTGTGTACGTATGTCCCTGTGCTCGTATCTTAGGGGATGGCGATAGCCCTGCCTGAGCGTTGATGGACGTGGCCAGTGTCTGTACTGAGGGTGTGCTGCCCACCGACTCAGATGTCAATGTCCGCGATAGTTTGGTGCTGACGGCTCTCTGTGGGAGTAGGAAATGCGAGTGAGTGAGTACGTGGGTGGGCGTGTATGGGGGTGGAGAGGGAACGTGGATATAAGGCAGGTGAGGAAAGAATGCGTGGCAGATATACGAGTGAATAGTCTAGAGGACGAACGTAATGTAACGAGGACGAAAGGTATGTGAGGAGTATGTGAGATATGCGGGGCAGAAAAGTGGGGCAATGCAGGAACGGCGAGGTAGGAGTGTGAGTTAACACCATAACATATGAGCATGGAGTGAAAGGAGCACGAGGAAAGTGAGAGCAAGAATACAAGCAGGTAACCGGGAGTATGCGTAGAGATGCAAGAGGTCCTAGACCATGGATATATATATATATATAATGATATCCTACACTCGGACATCTCATTATCAATCTCGCATCCCACATTGAACGAAGTGTTTACGGACAATCACAAATACGTTCTTAGTCACAAGCCTTCGCATCGCTGAAAGCTATGCATTTGTACGCACACCCACCACACCCACCCGCAGAATACACGATCCATACGAACATAAACATACCTCACAATATACACACACACAGGCACCTACAACCCCCCATGGCACACATCTCACCCCATCGCCCCCCCATACCTTGTTCTTGGACGTACTGTCCGTAGACACCGTCTTCTTATTACTCCGGCTCCTGCGTTTGTATGTGCCGTCGGTGAACTGACTCTCTGCCGCGGGGTCGATGGTCCAGAAGGCACCCTTGCCAGGATCATTAGCCGCACGCATGACCTTCTCAAAGCACTTGTTAAGCGACAGGTTGTGGCGGATACTGTTCTGCCACCCATTGTCGGTGCTGGTGTGAGAATGAATAGGAGTGAGTGTGCAGTGAGTGTGTGGTGGCACGGGAATGGACATGTTCAAACGTATAGTTATGTATATATATATATATATATATATATGCGTATGTATGCGTGTGGTCAAAGGCTCCGAATAGTTCATGAGTTTCACACAGTACTATTGATCGACAGGTTCTGGCGAATGCTATACTGCCGCCCGTTGTTGGTGATGGTGTGGGGATGGCTGAGAATTGAAGGAATTTGTATCTTTACGGAATAACAAATAGATTCATATGATGTACATAATGAACTCAATAGTATATACTATAATACCAAATAGATTCATATGATATACATAATGGATTCTATATATTTTATACTATAATACCAAATGGATTGATATGATATACATAATGGATTCTATATATTTCATACTATAAAACCAAATAGATTCATATGATATACATAATGGATTCTATATGATATACATGCATATTCAGCGTTGTATGGAGAGATGGGGTAAATAAAGAGCACGGGTGATTGAGAGTAAGTGGTCATCTGCAGCATACTCTCAGTAGTACGGAGAATGAAAACACAGACAGACACATACATACAGACGGACAGAGATATGAACAGAGACAGAGACAGACATACAATCACAATCAAGTATACACACACAACTCAACAAAGGCGATGACAGCGTAGCGCCAGCCAGCCACCCACCTGCAGCGGTAGAAGGGGAAGTTGTCCATGATAAACGAGTAGATGCCACTGAGCGTGAGCTTCTTCTGCGGCACGCTCTTAATGGCCTGTGCTATGAGTGTGGCGTAGCTGAAGGGCGGCTTCACGCTGGGATCGGTCTTGTACTCGGGCAGGGACGTGTTCTGGTGGTGTCCGTGATTCCCGGTTAATTGTCCACTGCCGTCAATCATGGGCGATGGCGGTGCTGACGACAAGTCTGGGCTGCCCGGCCGGGGCGAGGGTGACCTTGAGATCTACAGTGATTGTGTAGGGGTGGGTGGGTCAGTAGTGGGTGTTAGGGTTTTATAGATCGGTGTGTTTTGATTGGTCGGAGTAACGGATAGATACGTGCTGTTGGTTTACCGGTGATTTAAACGATTGTGGACGTAGTAGCCTGATCTATAGTGATCGTGCAATGGGTTTAAATATACAATGTTCTCTCCGCAACGCCCTACATACTCCAGTTGAATATAAATATAAACATAACATAAATATAAATATTTAAGTAGATATAAATATATATCGTACACACATAAACATAAATGCTGTACCAGATTAAATATCCACATATGTTCCACCCGGGAAAACCACCATATATATATAGTATAAGCATACAAACAATTTACACTGGGCAATAGCAGTCGTCTCAAAAAGGTTGCCTTGATATATATAGTGCACTCAGCTTTGCAGTGGTTTACCTTGAGGCGTTTGGGGTCGTGGTCGTTGTCTCTGACCTGCAGCTGTTCACGTTCTCTCAATGCCGAGTCTTCTAAACTAAGCTCACGCTTGCTCAATGGCTTGAGTCGCTGTGTAACGACTCCCACAGGCAACAGAAACATAAACGTCACTTCCCCAATGCTGATCTTGCTCTTGTTGGTGAGTACTATAGGGGGGCTGCCCTGTCCGTGGAAATGGTCGTTCACAATGACCCCGTTTCGTCCAAAACAGGACAGTTCAAACCGGCGGGTGACAAAGTTGAAGTCTAGGCGCAGGTGTCGGCGGGAGACGCTTTTGGACTTGCCCAGATCAACGTCCACCTCATCGGTGTTGGTGGTTTTGCGCCCCAGAGTGACCGAAAGAGACCGCACGTAGTACACAAAGTCCTTGCCCTACGGATGATGGGTGGTTTACACGAGTTTTATAAAAGCAATATATATTAGAACATATGGGATATACGATATATTGATACATAGCAGAATACTTACATAAGCAATATATAGTAGAACACATGATATATGTATATAACAAAGAATGCACGGATCATCACACACCCTCGACCTATTGTACGACGTATTGGACACACGTAGTATGCGTGGGCACCGCACACAGATCACACAGAGTGACACATGGGGAGAGGGCAAAGCATTCGTACATGCACATTACTCAATAGCTATTAAAAAAAAACACACACATACACACACACAGAGTATATGTATATATATACATATAAATATAAGTATATAAATAGGTATCTATATAACGACCCCATATAAGGTACACGGACTCTCAGTTTCACGAAAAGAGTACCGGTACATAAGAACAGCATAGAACAGAACTAAACTGAACCCACGTCAGATAACACGTACAGCAAAGACACTCATAATGATATGAAAAGCTTGCACCAAGTACATGAACTATGGGAAGCACCGGGATGATAGTAGGTTAACTTACTGTATGATAAAACTCGGCTATAAGTAGAAAAACTCAGTTATGAGGGTGTATAAAATCCTACAGGGTACGTGGGCACTTCGGACAAAGCATATGACTATATGCACTAAATAGGAGAACAAGTATGTGCACAGATAATGGTACACGAGGTTGAAGGATATTTATGAATAAATGTATTCACATGTGTACAGGTACAGATATAACTCAGGTACGAGTATCAGTGTAGAATTTACTTGCTTGGAGACCAACTAGAAGTAAGGTTCGCATGTACTTGATATGCAGGGTGTCTATTTAGTGGGCACATATATACATAACATACGTACATATACACACACGCTCAACTATATAAACATATTTGAGTACGTGTGTCGAAACAACCCATTTTTTCAGGTACAGATACAATTATTCATACTTCATCTACCATGGTAAAAGGTATCGACACAAATATCGTAAACATATATATATATATATATGTGTGTGTGTGCAAGTGCGTGTGTGTAAGTTTCAAATATTATATACTTATAAAAGTGCTAATTGATATATACATGCATACATAAATACATACATACATACATACATTATATATGTGTGTGTAAGTGCGTGTGTGTAAGTATCAAATATTATATACCTATAAAAGTGCTAATTGATATATACATGCATACATAAATACATACATACATACATATATATATATATATATATTTCTGTGTGTATATGCATGTGCATGTGTATTTGTGTCCGTAGAAAAATTGCGTGCACATACACACACATACACATGTAAATACATAAATACATGTATACACACACACACACATACAAACACACACACACACATATATATATATATATACATAATATACTATTTATATGTGTACACCACTGAAGGCATTAATTCCGATATGTATATTCGACGATATGGACGTATACCGAGTGTAAATATGTGTACAAGCACATACTTCGAGTGCACTAGCACCTAGCAAAAATAGGACCACAATGGCAGGTCTGATGGACCTGAAATCATGATATAACAACTACAAACACCTACCTGTATCTTGCAGTAGGCTTCAAAGGGCGATGTAACTACATTCGTGGGCAGTGGCTCTGCCGTGTGCGCAGCTGCCGTGCTAGTGATTGCCCTCCCACTAGCGTCGTATGCGACTATTTTCGCACTTGGATCGCCGTTTGCCTCTGAATCCTGTCTATCTAAATTGCTGTTCTTCTCGCTAAACTTGACATCTGCACTATAACTCACGTTGGGTTTCTGCTCGCTGGCCCTCATGGCCGGGGTGGTGTTGGGTGTGTTTGTGGGGTGTGTGTTTACATCCGATAGGTGTGACGTATGTCCTGCACCCAAATCTGAGTCAGAAACAGCTGCACTGAGTTTCTTGGTACTGTTAGCAACCTGTAGTGTGTCTACTGGATGGACTGATGTGGACGGTGTAGTTGGTACTGGGTGTTCGCGTATAACAGGTGTTTGTTCAACCTTGGTTCGATTTGCACTGTCATTTGCAGCGCTATTTGCGGGTACAGACGCGCCCGCTTGAGTCGCAACCTCCTTATCCACCCCCTCAGTAGGGGCTGCTGACGACATGATGTTATGTATGAGGGGTGCAATTACTTGGGTTTGAAGTGCTACAAAAGGCCGACTCACTTCTGAAGCACGCTTAAAGTATAAATATGAAGCACAACCCAAATCTCGTGAAGATACTCCTATTTCTGTGATAGAGTACAACTCGTAAACAAACTTACAGTATGATGTTGTACGTATATATTAAGCTCCTTTGACGTGAGCGTTCGTTTAAAGCCGCCTGATTACACCCGCGACACAGACATCTTGAATCCATAAAGCAAGTGTGCAAGTATGCCTAAGGCGCAGGTATTGGCAAAGGAAAAAGGGTGTATGATAAGTAGTACACCAATTCTCGACAAAGGTTGTTAGATTGCTGAGTTGTATGCATCTGTTTGAGCTGATACTTGTTAAATACCCCAACTCTGCTTCAAAGGATTGGAACGTCTGCAGAACCGAGAAACCTTATAGTACTAGCCGGACAAGATTTAACAAAAGAAGTCCCGAATTCTTTATATTCCGGATTAAAGGTATCAATCGGTATTCTTCGTATTGCATGTATTTTAACTGCACATGTATGTACTGCAAGCTTTCTCCATGGGTTGTTCCTATAGCTTATAAAATAGATCGACACCGACAACAAAACGGTTCTCAGAGAAATCAACAAACGGTTTTATTTATTTATTATTATTATTGATTATTATCATCCGATACGATATGGACAGTCGACAGTCGACACGTTTAAAAAGATTTGGTCATATACAAAGCAATGACGTACATCCCTAATAGGGCTATTGTACTGACCAATAAAGCCGGCAACTAAAAATTGGGATTAAAACAGACACACACTACTTTAATTTTAAACTGTCCCGAATCAGTTTTTAATGTTGCCATGTCGCAATTCGGGATATTGTCGGGCTATATCCTACTAGAGTTCTATGTTTTAAATAGTGAATTTTCAATATTTGAAACGCATATGTACGTTTAAAATCAGATGGGATTTTCGGAAAATAGTATGTAGTAAATATATAAATAGGGACATTCGAATATAAAAATATTGTTTTATTTTTGGATAAATTATATTTTTAAATTACAGCTTTGACATTTGACACTGCTGTGGGTTACATTTCACCAGAGAGTCAGACTTCAAAGTGTCATCGTCTATCGGTAGGTAGTAGACTGATTACCTGTCAAAATGTCATTCTACTTTCGTGGTTTTGTGTGAAATCACATAGCCTTCTGAAAATCAAACACAGAAGGCTATGGAAATCACTTTTGTATTTCGGTTTTGTGTAAAAAAAACAAAAACAAAAAAAACATTTTATAGTGACCCAATTTCATGACTTGGGTTATAAAATGGGTCTTGGATCTCTTGGGTTCATCTAAATATTTTGAATTTGTTGTCTTAAATTCCTCAATGTTTTGTTTAAAACAAATACCGGAAATTCTCTAAGAGTATTTTTATAGTAATAAAAAATAAGGCATAGTGTATGACAAGTAGCGATTTATGTTCCTAAAATAGACAATAAATACAACAAACGTTCTCAAATCTCGTGTTCTGGCTTCTGACTTCTTAGACTCTGAGTCTTACTCACTGAGAGTTTTATGTTTTTTTTGTAGAAAAAGTACTTCTGAATAGTGAATTCTGATGTTCTCCCTTCTTCTGTGGTCTGTGGATTGTGGATGCGCGTCGCGCGGTTATAAATAAATAGTTTGCCTTGTTGAGTATCTTGACTTCAGAGTTCAGACTTCATCAGTCTTCACAGAATCCTACACCCACTGTATTGTTTTTATACTTTGTTTTTTTCTTCTCAAAAACACCAAAATTTTATACGTACAGTATCAGTCGGACAATACTTCAAATAATTTAAAATTTTAAAATGATGCGCAGTTGCGCACCGATGTTGCGTGGAATTCAAATTTCGCAAATCGCAATTCCGACATCGAAAATTGAGAAACTCAAAACTAGGAATTGGTACATATTTCAAAAAAAAAAAAAAGTTTCTTCTCGATGAACCGACAGGACCGAAATCATGGGCTGCTGGGACCTGAGACTGCTAGGTGTCTGCCTGTCTGGCCGTCAGTGTCATTAATATAACTACTTAAAAAAATAGTCTGCTACTACTATTAGGCATCCTACTATAGTCTACAATTCTACATATTCACTGACTCACTATTTACATACTCACTCATACAAGTTAGAAGAGTAGAGCACTAGAGCCCCTGAGTAGAATTTTATAGACATTGTTGGTAAACGACACCGACATTTACCTAAACGATATGTACGACGTGTCGGCCGACATGTTGGCAGGGTGTCGTCGTTGTCGGGTGCCTGGCCAGCAGTGGCAGTGATTTTAGAGTGATAAATTCGTACCTCTTTTGCTTTTTTTAATACAAAAACTAATTAAATACGATTAGTGTCCGACTGTCAGTGTTTACTTTATTATCTAAAGAAAATTGTTGTTGTACAAGTCCAAATAGACTTGAAGTTCAAGACAGAGTTTTGTTTTCTGTTTTTGTTTTTACACGATGTAAATATGCCCACTGTACATAGCCTTCTAAATTAAACACTATGTATTCTTTTTGTTTTTTCAAAACAATATTTAAAAAAACTTGTTTTATAAAAAATCGCGTTGGAACGACTCATTGGAGTTCGGAGTTCAGGGGACTGGTCACTGGACTGCCCGGGCTCAGGAGTCACTAGTCAGTACTCAGTAGTCAGGGCCTCAGGCCTCAGGGCAAGGCTCAGACTCAGGAGAGTCAGGACTCCAGAAGTCGGAGGCTCAATCCGCTCAGACCTCAGTCGGTCAGTCCTCAAGAGTCAAGAAGTCAACTGGTCAGTGACAAGTGACAAGTGACAAGTAACAACTCCTCAGGACAGTGAGTCCTCTCACCGCTGTCCTCACTCAGCCACTCAGGGCTCCTCAGAGGCTCAGGCTCACACACACAGTCACACAGACAGACACACACAACAAGAGAGAAGAGAAGAATGTTGTTTTCTTTTTTTAAATTATATTTTGTACAGTTGTGTTATAGTTGGTAAAAAAAAAAGCGAAAAATTGCATAGCCTTCTGAAATTTAAAAAGAAATATAGAATCAAAATTCTCATAGCCTCCTAAATTGAACCAAAATTGTGTATAAATGTTTAGAATTTTATATACAAAAACAAAAGTATGTGTAGATGACAATATTTTTTACGTTCATATTTTGGTGAGAAATCTTGAAATCTCCTCTCTCTTGTAAATAAGAATGTATTGAATTCTGAAAATATGTGCATAAAAACAGAACTGAATCATGTCGAAAGTCGAAACTTACCTAATCATCTGAAATACATACGTAATGAACCTGCTTCCGGTATGTGTGATTACCAGATGCAAAAGACGTCTAAGACTCTGAATGAAACCAACGTAGGCTGCGTTATACAGTGTTCTACACGTGCGGCAATTTTGAAACCTAAATCTAGGCTAGGAACCTCTGCTACTAGAGGTACTAAAAAAAAACAGAAGCATGTGCAAATTTCCGATGCTGGTTGGCTTAGTAAAAGTGGTATATCATTGAGTAAACACTGCATAGTTGCATTGTACTTTCTACTTCTCTGCATATGCCCTGAGCTCACCGCCGCACAGTGTTCTAGTGCAGGTATCCAAAAGAATACTGCAGTAGGAGTATCGTGTCTGTGTACATCTCGCTATTATGGTACATCATGTGAGTCGCAAAACGTGGAGGTAGCTTGCGATAATACTCCCAATTACTACACAATTGGAAACGATGCCGCAATTGCGAATACGATAGTTTCAGGACAATCGGTTGACATCTTAGTCAGATTGCCTATGTCTGATGGCAGGACGTATACCTCAGTGAGCGTAGAGTCTTGTGCGGAAACATCTTTCCAAGCTCTTGTCTGGAGCTCTGATGTCTTTCCAGCATGCGATGACTTGGTCACAATAAGCATCAACATTGCAGACTTGGAAGGAGTGTGTACATTCTCCCAGTCGGATGTGATTGAATCTAACACACTGTACAGACAATACAGAGGGAGTGTAGTAGTGGTTTACAGTGAAAGCGTTCCCGTCACTTCTGGGTCGAGCACAACACGAACTAGCACCTTCACTCTACCCATAGATATCAAATTACAAGGCAACGTAGCCGCTACCACGACCACGACCACGGACGTCGCAGTATTCAGTGCCTTCGATTTACAGGCAGCCATCTCTGGATTAGTAATCTCTGATGGAGCGCCTACGAGCTTAGTTTACATTTCGTATGGCTTGCCATACCCGTATAGCGTCACATCCTTCAATCCTACGCTCACACTGTCTGGGGGCACACTAGTCCAAAGTGCTGTAGTCACATCGCCAGTATCCGCAGAAAGGTGCAACCATGCGGGTGCGACAGAGTATAGTTATGCTAACAATGTATGTTTCAAAACCCTAGGAATAGACATCACACACGGATCTTCATGCACACTAGACGGTATATACACCATCAACACTGTAGGTGTCAATTGTGGAGACAATGTACCAGCCAGTGATTGTCCCTTGGCTGCAGAGGATACAAGTTCATCCGTGAGCTTTACACTCGTAAGCGAGAATTTCTGCGATGGTATGGGATTGAATGCAATTATTGATGATGCGGTGACAATAGCAGAGTTCACTACATTCCATGAAGAGGATGTGCAGAGTGGTACACCCACCACACAACGTGCCTTTCTGTTTGGCGAAGATGTGTGGTTTAAAATGAGTTTTGTTGGTCTGAAGATTTTCAGTGTGGCTATGGATTCCTTGGTAACCGACTTGAATGCCAATGACCACAAGTTCACCATGGTGGATGCGGGCACGAATTTGGGGTTCGATGTCGAGACGCAGTTGTACTGGTTCAAACATGAGATCACCGAGTCGTTTGTTGGTGCAGATCCAGGTCCAGGTAATTCACAGTCGGCTGTGGTGACTGTAACAATAACCACTTCGTATGAAGAACCTGTACGTAGACGGAGGCGAAGGAGACGTGCAGTAAGCAGAAGCAGTCAGGACATGGTTAACGAAGGTACACATAACGAGAGGGACAAGAATAGGATACATGTTGGGCGTGCACGCGGACGCAGAATCAGTTTTGACGATTTGAAGCCGAACAATCCGGGTGTGTATGAGCCAATCGATGGTGAAGATATCTTAGATGATGTACCTGTGAAACAGAATAGCATTCAAGATAACGTAGGCGAGGTTGTAGAAATGAACGAAGAAACCAAAGATACTAATGAAGACGTGTACGATACATTAGATCTCAAACCAAATGATGTCGTAGGTGCCACTACTACTGCAACACCCAGTTCAACGAAAGAACCACCAACTAAAAGTGATACAACTCCAACACCAAGTGGTAGTGGCACCACAGAACCAGATGGCAACGCAGATACTGCTGAAAGGCAAAGCAAGAATACAACACCCACCCCTTCACCGCTTGTCTTGACGCCTAACATCCCCACTGGATCATCGTTCGTAGAGGTGGAGAAAGGAGAAGTTGTAGTCGAAAAGGTGCAAACTGGTGAAATTGATGAAACTGGAGGCGATAGCACAGGCAATAGTACGGAAAAGGGCATAGCGGACGGGAGTGTGTTTGTTATCAGAGGTGACGAGGACGTTGAGTTTGTATTCCACAACAATGTGCCGTTAGGTACATCTCCCACACCTAAGCCAGAGGTAACTACAACAGTGTCGGAAAGTGATGTAGACAATGATGATCTGTATGGTGCTGGCGATAAGCTCGTAGAGACAGGTCAAGGCTCTGTATCTACACAGTTTAAGTTCGAAGGTGTCATCGGGAAGCCCTTAGTTTGGGATACCGACATCTCACCTGGTGCGAGTATCACACAAGGAGAGCAGATTGTCTTGCGAAAGCGTAGAAGTACGGATCAGATGCGTAAACGTCGACTTAGGGGTCAAATCAATATTTAGATGTACTTATTGAATAATTAGGGCTGTTTGAGCGCCAAGCTAGTATTTACAAGTGATATCCCAAATCAATACTTAGATGTACTTATTAAATAATTAGGGAATATTTGAGTATCAAGCTGGTAAATAAAAGCGATGTCCCAAGAATTGCATTCTTAAGGTAGTTGGAACTGATCGTGGTTGAGAACGGAAAGTGATTGAATGCGAATGCGAAGTGTGCAACCGATCAAAACGATCAAAGCTGATATTTATAACCGTCACAGCTGGATATGTGAGATTACTGCTTTATATTAACAATACGTTTACCCAATCTGCCGCCGATATGACCATAACGCAGCGTTCGAGTTGCAAAGTAGTATCTTCGTGCTTAATAATCGTTTGGCTATCTACGGCTCGTTGAAAAATTGTATACATATGTCGTATGAAAGTTTGTCGAATGTTGGTTTATGAACGGTCTAACGTTTATATGGTCTAAATTGAAATATAGCATAGCCTTTCATAGGCTATGAATAAACTCGGGGGGGGGGGTTTTGGGAGTTATAAACGGTTTGACATAAATATAACGCTTTGAGTTTAGTCTTGACCGGTACATAGGCCGCGACTCCTGTGAGCAGATCATGAGCAAGTTTGAATATTTGAATTAAGACACGTAATGTTGCTTGACAGCATACGGACTGACCGCTCAGTGTGTGTACGTATCGTTATGCACGTAACGTTATGCACGCGTGTAGTCAAGTACACGATAGGCACAACACCTGATACTGTGAGAACAGAGCATACTGTGTTGTGGTAGTAGCAGGTTCATTAGTACTGTCCGCATCGATAGTGCCGTCGATAATGATATTATGGGCGTTTCGTGTGTCGTCGTGGTATATACATGACCCGTCTCGGTTGTCATCAGCAGAGTCACCTCAATGATGCGTTGCATGTACAAAACAAGATACCGATATTAACATCGATAAAGGAACACTGCTTCAGTTTCTATTATCGTTACTATGAACATGGGCAGTAGGCGCTGTCGAACTGGAGCTGGCGTCAAGCTCGGCAGGCAGGTATGGGCAGGGGACTGCACTATCGCACGCGTATGCTATAGAGTTACAGAGCATGATTATTCAACCAATGCACTGAGTATGTATATGCTATGGTATTACAGATTAGGAAAGAGAATAACGTTAAATAGAGCACGATTGAGATGAGCAACTGCTATAATGCTCAATGTTTACTTGAGAACACACTAGTCTGTGAACACGAGAGTGGGAGATAACCTTCGGATAGGATAGGCCTACGAATACTACGAAGCTTTTAAATGCATCTGTGCATATTTGTTTGATATATAAGCGCTGATAACGCTGCAGAGCACAACAAGCTATCAATTGTCACTCCGCGGTGCCTAACGAGGTATGCACATCGCAACACAAGCCAGTCCATCAGACACAAAGTTCGTGTGAATGTGAATGCTATACACTTGCCACGGTCGATAGGTTGCCACGGATGTAACATTCCTTGCGAAGACTTTTGCACACGTCGTGTCAGTTTATTGCGTATGTATGTAGCCTTCTATCTGTGAGGTAGCGCGTGAATACTTTTGAGCGTCCGCAATGTGTAATGCGTTAGTACTTGTACTTATTTTGATATTTCAAGTACTTGTACTTTTTTGTCATTTCAAGTACTAGTACTTATTTGTCCTTTCAAGTACTTCTACTTATGTTATTTCTTTGCGCACGTGTACACAATAGTATATATATATATGCATACACACACACAGCATACACACACACACACACACATATATATATAAATATATATATTATAAATATATATATATATATATATTATAATTATAATATATATATATATATATATACTATAGTATTACTATACTATA
>NW_014040188.1:75599-81738 GCF_001186125.1 Sphaeroforma arctica JP610 | reverse complement strand
CTTGTGTATATATATATAATGTGAAGACGTCTACACACCTTTTTTAGCTTAATTTTGGCCTCAGGTGTGCCTCCACGGTCCAACTGCAGCACGTGCTTGATCTCGTCTGGCAACTGAGTGTCTTCGCTATCAACATCGCGCTCAAACGCCTCGTCAGCCAATGCGAAGACATCAGTGGTCGACATTTTTTTTGCACGTTATACGTGTGTGGGGGTATGTTCTTCAGAATGTTTATATGATACAGTAACAGAATGAGTGTCACACTGTGTGGTGAAGCTTAGATACATATATTTATCGGAAGTATAGCTTGTGCTCTCTTATCACTGTAACTCGCCTTGCCTCTTATGCGTTCGTTCATTTCCATTATCGTGACAGTTGGCAGTGACACCAAAGACCAACCCAATACCCATAGCAACTTTCTAATCGCTGACATCTATAGAGTGGAACATTTGGTTGGGTCTTAGGCTAGCCAACAGATGATGTTCGGTACATATACTTTGGTCTTGTGTCCCCTTTGGGTCTTGGGTTATTTACCCTGTCTCTATTGATTTGTTATTTATTTGCAATGTGGTCCGACATCCGTTCTCGGTTCACCTCCTCGTTTCCCCGATGCATTTGTTTTGTACATACGTGTATATATGTATTTAAAACCATCCTGATGTGTTTACATATGCATAGTTACAGATTGTGTATATATTGTTGTGATCGCATTTAAAACTTGCTATACACGGTTATATGCCAACAGGGACTCTGTAGCTTCCTCTTTCATTCCACTCTCAATCGCTCACTGACATTGAATTATATTAACCAGCCGACATGACCCAATGTAGTCGAAGCTCGCCCGAGCACAACGATATGAATTCTAACAGCAACACCAACGGTACAAACAACAACGACACTACCACTGCCACTAGCGATGACAGTCATACAGAAAACGATGCAGACACCACTACATCCACAAACGGAGACCAGTCTGCAGAGTATCGCATGGAGAGCACACCATTGCACACACCACCAGCGAATGCCACAGCAACTGCACTGAAAGAAGCTCCGCATCTGGGTGATCTCATGGGATGGCGTACGACATTCACTGAATTACCTGGCCAGTTCACAGGACTGGAGAGGATTGTACTGACTGCCAACGGTACACTGCAGAGGATTATCAGGTGTGGTTGTAAGTTGTAAGTGTGGTTCACAAGTACGATAGATGTAATGTAAGTTGTAAATGTGGATACAAGTGTGATAGATGCAATGTAAGTTGTGGGTAAGGCGAATGAGGTGTTAGACGGGAGTTGTGTAGTGGATGCTCGAGCAGATTTTGTGGCGCATGCTTGTGTTGCTCTACTTGTAGTATAGAATGTAGAGCTTGATGCTCTTGGCATCGCCTGAGGAATGAAGTAAAACATACGTGGGACTGAGGTATTTAAACATATATCCTGTGTGAGATTAAAGTACTTCAACATAGATCATGTGTAGGATTAAATTAAATAGGCATATATCATGTGTGGAGTTAAAGTATTTAAACCTATATCAAGTGTAGGGTTTAAAGTATTTATATATCATATGTGGGATTGAAGTATTTATATATATATATATACTATGTTTGGGAATCGGCTGTTGTATGTGACTGTAGCGTCAATGGTATGTCGTTACACCGCAATTGCAGGTCGACTTTGTTTCCAGAAGCGAGTTGTGTTATGAACCTGGCTGTTGAGCATAGAGGTCTAAGACTACATGTGTAGTGCCGTTGACATATTCGAAATGCTCAACGCTGGAATAGAAGCCGGCACATTTGAGAATGAACGCCCGTGGTCTTAGAGGATCTCGGACAATGATGTACACAGAAAGGACCTCCGCTGTACTTGGCTAACCCATTCACCCTTCGCCCATTCTGTACAGCTCTTACTACAACGCAGAGGTGACTGTGAAGATCAGGCACAACCGCCCCCGCACCGACCAAGGGTGGTATGACCGTGAGGTTGAGTTGCTGATCTTTGACCAAGTGTTCTGCATCGCTACCAGTGAGATCCATCTGGACAGAAAGGAGTACGTTGACCTCGTAGAGATAAATCGCGTATGTGTGTGTGTGCCTGTGGCAATGCAGAAGGATTGCATATCGCGAGGCTGTTTGTGTGTGCGAGTGCGGCAAAGTGTGTGTGTGGCTGTAGCTGTGTCGACAGCGGAAGGCTCTACGGAAGGAGGGTTTCATTAATTATGACGGGGTACAGGCAGCAGGTGTGGGTGACGAATGTGTGGGTGTGCGTAATTGGGGAAACAGGAAGTATGTGTGGGTGTGCATATTGGATACGGATGTTGGTGTGCTACTTGACGGCTCTTTGTGTTGGTTGGGCCAGAATGTGTATACATGTGAATGCTGTAGTTCGCAGTGGTTGCGCGAGTGTGTTCGAAGTAAGGAGCTCTTCTGTTGCATATAAACGCAGACGCTGTGCAATACGATGTTTATATGCAGTGTACATTGCTTGCCATATGACTCGGCGGAAGATGAAAAGCCGCACAGGCAATTGCCGTCGTTGAAGGCTGGGTATATCACTGCTGGTGTAGTGCTTATCGAGTATGTGCTCAGTTATGGTGTGTGTGCAGGCGTTCGCAAGTTCGGGGTTCATATCTGGTACTCACGGTATTTTAAATGGGAATGTATGTTGTTGGGACGTTACCCATCTTCCCCTTCCAGGTAGTCTGATGTCTTAGTGATCTCTGTTACTCATCTGTGTGGTATATACTAAACCTTGATTGCTTGTTTGTATTGCATTTAACGCCTCCTCGTTCAGTCTAAACGACGCTCAGCTTTGTAATAGGTGTAGTAGTTGCACTCATACAGACTCTTTATTTTCAATCCGAGTGGCGTGTTCACTTTGTGTTTCTTTTTCTCACTTTTCCCTTTTGCCGCAGATTGGTCTTGGTCAGCTCTTCCGTCATCTGAATCTGCTGCCGTTCTTCCATCTGCTGAAAGTGGGCCGTAACCCCGAGGGTGGCTTGAAACGAACCTACACTCTGCAGGTACGTCGAATGCCATACCAATGTACAGTAGATATAGAGTAGTAACACGTGAGCCTTGCTGATATCGGAATTCAAGCTTTAGCCTAGTATTGGATAGACCTAGCGTTCTACTACGTAGCATATTACTATGTGCTCTTATGTCACAGTGGCCTTATACACATCTCGTTCTATGGGGGCCATGGACATAACATAGCACACGCCATCCATATCTCGTCTGTGTACACAAGCCATATGTATCTGCATTTGCATTGAAGGACCTTAATCCGTCCTTGGCCGTGCACTGACCGTTGCTTCTACGCCCTTGTGAGATGCCCACTCAACCTGCTGTGTAGTGTTAACCTGCAATCGACACTGTTGTGTAGTGTGTGGGTAGTAAGCTCGACAAAGGGCCGTACGTGAGATACGCGACACCTGTCTGAGTCTCGCAAGACTATCAGTTGGCCCTTGTTGACACATATTCATAGTATCTCTAAATCCTTGTCGTCTATGTGACCCATGGATTCTGTATTTCTCGTAAAAGTACCGTGTGTAGTGTCTGTGCCGGGTATCGATCTTGTCACTCATATGCGCCATGTGTACATCGTTGTAGTATTGCGTGGCTCATTAACACGTGTATGTACATCATTTGTTCTACACGTGTACGAACATCATTTGCATTACACGTGTACGTAAGAGCTACACTATCTGTGGGCATTGTAGTCGAAGCATACAAACCAAACATTTTTATCATGGAAACCGGTATACCATACACTCATGGTTCGGATTTTCGAGCTGGTCCGATCTGAACGACACTGAGATGTAGTAATGGCTAAATCTCTTGACATTCTGCACGACTACTTCGGCATAGAGACTGACGGGTTGTGCAACCCTAAAAACCTTTATCATGACTCATGACCATTGTACAATGCTCCCTACGCAGTCACCAGGTATCACGTGCCGTATAACGGAAACGTTCCCGCGCAAACTGTTCACGTTGCTCGACTGATGGGGCTATGCCGTGTAATTGACACACTCGTGTTGCGGGATTGGGCTGCGCTTTTGAATAGCTCCTTGGCAAGAGATATTCCCACTCACAGCTGTGGTCTCAGTACGCGCCGTGTGTTTAGTCATCTACGAGTACAGTTTTAGGGTTTCTGCCTGATTAGTAGAGTGTGGTCTATCTGAGTATGGGGGGGGGCCTTTCACCAGCGTACGTGTGACGAAATACTTTCGCGAATGAGAACAGCAGTATCATCATAATGTGGAGGCTACTCCATTGCTCTAATACACCCACGCGTGAGTGCGGG
Organism: Sphaeroforma arctica JP610; assembly: GCF_001186125.1. Taxonomy (NCBI): domain Eukaryota; class Ichthyosporea; order Ichthyophonida; genus Sphaeroforma; species Sphaeroforma arctica. The sequence goes on along the minus strand of NW_014040188.1, from coordinate 77,434 downwards.
TGTAAAAGTATAAGAACAGTTTAAATTACAGTGGCTACGAAGACCTTCAAAAGACAAATGAGATGGTATCATATCATCGCGAAACTTCGATGCATTTTGCATTTTGCATACTTGCGAATCCAACACACACATCAGTATGCTGTTGTGCTGTTTACATCGTCTGTGCAAGTTACATATATTGGAGTGTGGTTGACACAAAATAACAAACGGCAGTATCTGTATGAGATCATTCTCATGTCACCCCTACGCTCTTCGTGATCGTCTTCAAATATACGGGGCAGCTCAGACGGATAAGAATACATGCGCCAAAGTCAACGAGTTCATCAATACTTAGCATGCACTGCCTAACTCAACACTAAACTGTGAAATCGAAATTAGTTGTCCCATAAAAGCAGTACTATGTATATACCGTGAGCGCATACAAACACCTGCACATGGGACCATGCGCATACGGTGCTTAATAGGCGCATACGGGACAAACAGTCAAACTCTCTCGGTCTGTTTAAGTTCGACAGTTTCTGAGAGACAGTGCGCGCCGGATATGCTCTCTAGAAGGTTATCTATCGATCCTCGTCGCGATTCCGTATATTAGTGAAGTCGCCACGAGTCTTTTCTTTGTATCTAGTTGTGGAGTCAGTGGTCATTCAATGTATCAAAGTATCGATGGTTTGGGTTATAATTGTCATTTTAACTGGTCTGTGCGGTTTTAGGGTTTAGGGTTTATCAGTAGAAGGCTCTGGTAGTAGTCAGTATTGAGAAAACGTTCACAGTTATATTTGCAGGGAACTAGAAAGAGTATGCATTCGAATGCTATATAATGTGCACGCTTTCACAACCTGTATTCAATATCAACAACAACAGACAGAATACAAATTGAAATATGGACAACAACTAGCACAAACTGGGCCAGGCTCGCCGGAAGAACAATGGCCGTCACTCCCAGGTCCGAAGTTATTGACGACTATATCGCAATTTATTAAAATGGTTGAAATCGCTGGTATGGCTTGTAGGGATGAGCATCAACGACAGTCGATTGCCGACGACTTTACAATGAGGAGAGTATCGCTTTGTATGTTTAGAGACCTTCTCTCTGGATCCAAAGGTGGACCTTGGATTTATCTAGCACGGACGGGATACCGACGCTTGAGGATACAGACCTCATTATATTTTGGCAAAACTACTTGTCGACGGAGTCTAATGCTAACAAAGATTCTAGTTGCGCTAAAGTTGCAGTGTGTGAGATCTATGCCCTTCAAGAAAAGGCCAAGGCATTTCGTATACAGTCGTCTCCAAGACTCGTGTTGAGGCAATGATCAACTCAGGCTATATCTATCACACCCAAGTATCGCTACTATGGAAGTCAGCATCGTCGACTATAACCAGCCCTCTCCAATTTCTATTTTGATTTGAGAGTGAGATTAAACGGACCTGTTCATAAGTAAGTTAGGACAGGTGTCGAGTCCAAGTACACCGGTCGCATTCGCGAACCCGGCGAAACAAGGGCTCGGCTCGGAAATTTCAAATTTACTGGACTCTCGTAGCAACGCTAGAAATTGGAAGGATTAACCAATGTCAATAAAGAGTGTGTGAATACTAAAGACAGTTCATTCCTGGCGATTATTTCACAATGTTATATATAAATAGTATTTTGGTGATACACTGAAGACATTTATTCAGTTAAAAATGTATGCAACTTTTGCTAAATATATATATAGCATGGTAAGGTATGGTACATATATATATATATATATATGTATAGTATGGCACATATATATATATGTATATATATATATATATATATATATGTGTGTGTGTGTATATGTATGTATGTATGT
>NW_014040188.1:69000-74201 GCF_001186125.1 Sphaeroforma arctica JP610 | reverse complement strand
TGTGTGTGTGTGTGTGTGTGTGTGTGTGTGTGTGTATGTATATATGTATGTATGTATGCATGTATATATATATATATATATAGTATGTATACACAAAGCATACCTTCATATATAGGAATATACATACACTATCGTTTCAGTAGCTCTGCTGGGCGGTACGCTTTTACATTGATTCATAATAGTTTTGTCATCTGTATTTCACGTGGAAACGTTCTGTGTGGTGATTTGCACATACTTGTATCAGTAAGTTATAGATATTCACCAATGTGTGGAAAGACTACCAAGACACTTCCTGGTGTCCCTTCATTGAATCGAGGTAAAACGAACACCCGAAGTTTATTTTACGTATAAGAAATACATACTAGTTGTACATAGATCAGTTAATCCTTACATATCAAAGCAAACGACACAACGGAGCATAGATTCGAAAGTACAATATAAGTTTGTAACCGGGAATCGACTAATTCAACATAGTTTGTATTTGTGTAGCTGTTTATACGTTTACTTGTGACTGTACTTTCAACCTTCGCGGTATCTTGTCAGCTAAATTGGAGGTTAAGAAATACCGGACCATAATGTGATCTTCTATTGTCAATAAAAGTTATCTCTTGTTATGAGGCTGACAGTCCGCCTGTTTTCTATCCCATAAATCGGCACTAATAACTCATCAAGTGAGTATATGTATCAAACCAATAGAAATGTGAACTCCTGGTACCTCAATAGTCTAAACACACTGCGGCGGCCGATGAGCAGTTTGGTTATACTAGTCATGTTCAACCGTGGCTTTCGGGCTGGCCAAATTTGCATACAGCGTGCTTGAGGATCCAGGTCGCTGCAACTAGTATTTCATGGCGGTGTAAGGGGGCCATCCCAGATCCACACTACATGAGATGTTTGTACCCGCAATGGACACTGTGAATGCTCAATCGAATAGAGTGCAGTCGTATTTGATTCTACACGTAGAAGTTTCCGAAGTCCCATTGTACTGCGTCAAAGACTGAAACAATTTTCACTGACAAGGTTTGGCCTGAGACCACACCCTCCGTGAGTTAGAAACGCGTAGAATGAACTCTGGCATTGCCCCACTCGAACGACTCAGATCAAATACTACAAAAGTGGGAACTATCGTGGCTGAGATACTGTCTCAACAAGTATGCGTGACAGATAAGATAGAATATGTGCCTTGACTACTCGTGTTAGATAGACAAAGACGAAATTCACATACCTGTGCGACATTGCCTTGCTCAGAACCCTATTGAAGAACAGCTTGACTGCAGTACAAACTATATGCCAATCACATTCACTTTGTACGATGCTAATAAACCCTTGCGGATCGTGTTTCTGGAAACCATGTATGCACACCGAGCTTTTCCAAACGTCCACATTCATGAATGCGCACCAGAAATAATATCTCAACCACATCCGCATAACACTTGAATTTTTTGCAGGCAGCCATAAACACTTTGCAGGTAGCCATATATAAGTATAAGTTGCAGGCAGCATAAAGATTTCGCTGTCAGTCTATGTGTTTTTTAAATGTAAAGAAGTGACTTCAATTGGTGTGGCATAATATACACTGAAATAAACTGAATAGCGCTTAGCAGTGGCAAAGTTTAGCACAAGCAAGAGGCACTCGAATCAGAACAGAAAGTATTCCAACGACAGTTTATTCACAAACAAGCTGCAGCGGTAGTGCACACACCGTTAATATATATATTTACAAGACGGTTGTATACACCTCCACTGAGCGTACTAGTGCGCTTTGCAATGGCAACCAATTCTAAAAGTAGCGCTCCAGGCAGCTACTGGTTCTCCTGGAAGTGGAGCAGCACAGCAGCAGAGACCTTGAAGATAAGACAAGCTGAACTCAACACAGCGGCGCGAACTCTGTCCTCCTATATACACACACCAGTGTCCCATCTTAGACCACAGCGATGTCTACAGAGGGGCGCATCTCTCCGCATGTCTTCATGACAGCGTGAATTCTGTGGTTTAGGAAGTCGTCAAACAACTTCTCGTCAGCAGACTTGTTCTCGTCAAGCACAGGTAGACATTGTTCCGTAAGGATGTAGTCGAAGCGAGGAGCCCATTTCCTGGAACCCAAGCGAGCGGTCACTGAACAGCTGTCTACCATGTACGCTACACCACGGGCGTGCATGAAGGGGTTGAGCGAGTCAACAGCCTCGATAACAGACTCATTAGCTACCTCAGAGTAGCAGTGTCCGCGGTCGAGCAGGGTGTCAATCTGGGCCATCATCATAGCACAGTACACACCAGCGGTCGTGGGGTTAACCACAAATGAACCGTCACGGGCAGCACGCACCTTGGCTCCAACCTTCCACGTCTCGGTCACATCAATCTTACACATAGGGAAGCGATCGTGACGGTCTCCGGCGTTGATGACAGACTTGATTTCGTTACCGCAGGCTACATCATCATAGCACTCCTCGACAATGTCGCGCGATGGGCCGTATGAGGCAGTGTACGCCTTCTTGAAGGCGACCTTGTCCTCATCAGATTTAATCAGGTGGTGGTACACCTGGTCAATACCACGGTGAGAGATGGTCTCAGTTAGAGGTCCAGTGATGCACTCGGAAGTCTGCTTGAATGCATCCTCCTTGGACATACCATCGGAAACGTACTTGCGGAAGAGACACTCAATCATACCGTGCACACCACCCAAGAGAATGCAGCGCTCTCCGAAGATATCGGACTTGAACTCGGAATCCATAGTTGTGTAGAAGGTGAAAGGAGACCCCAAAGCGACAGACCAGGCTAGCGCGATGTCAGTGGCCTTGCCATCAGCATCCTGCTCAACAGCGAAGGAAGCATTGATACCGGCTCCGTTAACGGACTTTCCCTGTTCATATAGACGACGCACAGAGGCACCAACACCCTTGGGAGCAACCATGATCACATTGGTGTCCTTGGGGAAAGAGTCACCGGTGTTCTTCAGATGTCCAAGAAGGAATCCGTGTGACAGACCTAGGGTGGCACCCTTCTTTAGGTTCTCAAATACCTTTGGGTACTCGTGGGCTACAGCGGCATCAGAGATAAGCAGACATACGAGATCAGACTCTCGGATGACGTCGTACATCTCACCTAATGTACCGTTTTCCTTTGAGAAACCAACCTCTTCGGCCAGCTTCATTGAACTGCTGCCCTCACGGAGACCAACTGTCACTGTGATGTCAGTTCCCTCGAGAGAGTCACGCAAGTTCTGTGCCTGGGCAGGTCCTTGTGAACCCCATCCGATCACTCCGATCTTCTTTACACCTCCGAAGGACTCTGTTAGCTTGGGGAATAGATCACGCCCTCCTTTGAGCACACGCTCATGTGTCTCTGCCATAGGCACATCCATAACATTGAATACTTCGGAATCCCACTTATCAGCACGTGGATCCTTTTTTACGGTCATAGGCGGAATGGCATAGTGGCGCATAGCACTTACCAGACCAGGGGCCGCAGCCTTGGCGGGCAGTGCGCGCGTAAGCGATCTAATAGAGGATAGCATATTTATAATTGTGATACTTTTCAAATCAGGAAGGAAAGCACCTACAGAAATAAATCAAATAAAACGACGTTGCTTCGGTGCTAGAAGTGTCGTATTGCTGACTGATTGTATGTCACCGTTATCCTTATATAAACTTGCAGATGTCCTCGCTCGTATAATTTCACAACTATGACCGGGGGTATGGACCAACAGCATTGTTTACCTTTTTTTAGTTTTTCACTTTGGCTGCTTGGCAGTTTGCCTTTCGATGTTCCACATAAAAAATATTAATAAAATGTAGTCAAAAGACTCAAAACAAGCGACGGATGCTGTCACAACAACAATAAAATATCGATCGATATTTTAAAAGTATATATTTACTCGCTAGTGACTGATGACAGTCTGTCAGACTGTCAGCTGCTCTGTCATAGCATTCATTTACAATTACGAACAGAATAATTTTAGTTTACGACATTTATTGTTTTAAATGTTCTGTACTCGTATTCCAAATTATAAATTCTCCGTGTTCTCATTTTTCCCCCAAGTTTTAGGAACTATTGTTTTGCGACAACCAAGAAGATATATAATTGCGTCAACTCTTTCTATAATAACGACGAGCAAAATAGATAAAACCAAACAATATCCAACGTGAACTTGAAAATATTGATGACAGAAATTGTCATGTGATTTTATTTCTCTCAAAAGGCAATTTGAGCCCTGATGTCAAATTCCGACAGTATTTAGCCTCTAAGCAAATCAAAATCAAAGCTTGACACAATGCGGTATTACCTTTTTGTGGGATCACAGTGGGAACCCGAATCGAATGTGATATTGTGGAGTCACAAACACTTCTTTCTGACTTTTTCCGTTTCGCTCTCGCTCTCGCGTGTGTTTGTGCGTGGGACTGGGCCGTGGGCGTGGGGAATATGATTTTGAGAATCATCACTCGGAATCTCGGGGTCGGGGGAAAGTTGAAAGCGAAAGAGACTATAAATAAACGATAATAATTCTAGCCAATGTAATCCCTCCATATTTTCTGTTTTTCTACTCCTTTTTGTTTCAGTTTTGAGTTTTTTGTAATAAAAAAACAAACAAGCCAACTAAATTCTAAAGGTTCGGACGATCGGACTTCGGTCCTTAATTCTCCAAATCCAAAATCAGCCCATAAATGATTTCACAACTTTTGGCGCCAAGAATCCAAAGTTTCCTTCATACTCCGGCAACCCGGTTAATCCGGTATCGATTTTTGAATATGCCAGGAGCGAGCGCAGCAAGTGACTTTTGATTAATTTGAGAGGGGAAAAGAAGGAAAAAGGAGGGCCATTTGGAGAGCGATGCCCTCCCTTGCTGTTCATCACAAATAAAGATATGAACTAATGACACACTGTGTAAAATATTTCTTATATTTATATAATGATATAAATACAAACATTAGAACACTGATATATGGTTATTTCACTGTCATCTGCTGCGCTTAGTTCCTGCAATATAGACTAGTTTGAGAATAGTAATATTAATACACAGTGCTGCCTTGTGCCTAGATTTTGTATATCACGATGGCCCTGTGGAACTGCAAGAATATAGCGACTATAATAGTGAAGAGACTACAAGCGTATGAATCATGTGAATCCGTATTCCCTATGGTGAGTATTATGTTAGTGAGCCGAAACCCTGTACGCATATGGCGGTACGTCATCAAGGATGCTAT
>NW_014040188.1:55284-56749 GCF_001186125.1 Sphaeroforma arctica JP610 | reverse complement strand
TCAAATAGAAACTATGGTATGTTTCGTTGGGGCGAATCCGACAGACTCAAAGATCCTATCTTTAGAAGAAGAAAAAATAGAAGAAGAAAAAAGAAAAAATTCCTGATGTCCATAGTTATTGCATTAACCAATAACTTGCCACTTATCAAGAATTACCGACTTAGCCTTCATCAGACTGGCACATCTAGTTGGCTGAACGGCGGATAAACTAAGTTACGCTAATAGTCCTTAGAAAATTATGTTCGGTTGAGCCATCTCGCTACCGAAGTATTCAGATATAGATAGATAAGGTTAATATAGTTCTATTAATAGAACTAGACCAAATCTTATATTTGGTATTTTACTGTCATTACACTTTGAAATGATGTCCGTCAATTACAGGCCTTCCAATCATTCGAAAGAGGAGTAAGAATACTCTCAGCATTGCTTATACAATGTGCTAGCATATACGACGTGTGATCATCTGAGTGACAGTGATTAATTATGCTGCAGGCGACACTGCTGGTGGCATGGTTCATTATATATAAATATATATACTTGGGGTTGGCTATTTGCGTTAGGGTCGTCACCCCCTTCACCACCATATACACCTGCTCTGGTTGACACTGTTGGCATCTTGAGTTGTCTATGTTGATTTGTGCATATCGCAGGCTATTAGTAAAGACTTGTGCTATATTCGTTCTGAATGAGCGCTTCACCCCCTCCCCCCCCCCTCATGTCTTTGCTGGTAACTTGTGTAGAAATAAAATAAATTTGTCACGTGTGAACTCAGCTTTGCTTATTTTATCATATGTGATACTAGTCATTTTTTCATATGTTGCTTCAGCTATATTTATTTTCTCATAAGAGATTTCAGTCTTGATTTGACACTTGTGATATGCCTTTGGATGTTCGGTCCTGTGCCGGACTTTTATGATGTTGACGTCACCTTTGATGTTCGGTCTTGTATCTAACTCACGTGATGTTCTGTCATGTATCGAACTCACGTCATGTTCGATCCTTTACCTCACTCTGTTGTTGTATTACTGAACTGTGAATCTATTCTGATTTGTTCCAAACTTGTATTGTATGCTACCTCTGTTATTTATAGTTGTACAAGTTCCCCAATATATTTATTTTATAGTATATTTGACTCTCGTATTGCAAGTTTTGCCTCTGTTTGTGCGATAATGCTTATCCCGTGTTTGTGATCTTACTTGGGATATGTATGGTAATTCAATGTCGAAGTGTTCTCATATCAATGCTATCAGTTATTCATTTGCTACGGTGTTATCTGTTCTACACTATGTTGGAACCAGTTATGTTCTTCCATTTTACCTAGCCAAGTTTTGTGCTCGGTAGAGTTTTGTGTAAATGTCTTATATTCCTGACATGTCTGTATCGTTGTATGACTGCTGTACCTTGTACATGGCTCTTGTAGATATTGTATGTATCGACCTTTTGTGATAGCTTATCACTTTTTGTC
>NW_014040188.1:49289-53400 GCF_001186125.1 Sphaeroforma arctica JP610 | reverse complement strand
TATCGACCTTTTGTGAGAGCTTAACACTTCTTGTCTTTCCTTGCTGACCGATGTGTGTGTGAATTTGATGTCATGTATTTTCAACGTGGGACTAATTGTTCTTGTGTTACTGCTATGGATCAATTGTCCCCGTCGTTATTGTTGTATATGGCTGTGTTCCATGAACACTTTAACTTTCCTCAATCAGTATATGATGCTATATGCATCGCGGTTGCTTTTGGGTTGTCTGATTCTTCTTGTGTTTTTAGTCTAATGCCCTTTTGTCAATCGTTTGCCGACTGTTAATTCGTTGACTGACGTTATAAGCGATTATACTTCGCTTCTGTGTCGCGTAGATAAACTGGCTCCGTAGTTGTAGACTACGTATTATATACGTAACGGTTCTACCTACCATTGCTCTGCGTTGTAAAGACTGATTGTACAATTCTTTAGTCTTCACTCCTCATGTGTCTATGTGTTTATGTATGAACGTCCCCCGCAATGTAAATTGTATTTTAGTGAGTTGCTTATAGCCAGTTGCTCTGTGCTTCCTGTCGTTGTATGGGCATTTGAGGTAGTCTTTTTTTAGCTTTTCCCCATTCGGTGAGCTTGTTTTGTTCAGTAATATTTTAATCATCGGTATTTACTATGTGTCCTTGTGTCCCACTACTTAAGTTTTTTAGGATGAGATTTATTAGTGTACCCTCTTGTCTACGCATGCCCTGCCTGAACTCTTCAGAATGAGATTATATTTCAATGTGCGTTGTGATTTATACCATCTATAACGATGTTACCTTATGTTTAACTGATGGATAGTGTTTTTTATCGCTTTGAACCTTTGTGATTATAGTTTCGGATGTGAAGATTTAATAGTCAAGCTCGTGGCTTGTTAGACATGTGTAATGGGTGCCCCACTTATGCACGTTTTTGTCTGTGCCCTGGCTCTTTGATGTTTTTGGTTACTGTGTAGTTTTTATTACTTGTATAGAGGGAATATGGTGAAGTAGCGTGATTTCCGTTCGGGGTCCTGACCTCAGGATGTTTTTCTTATTTGAAAATCTCCAACATTTATAAATCATTTACCCCTTTCAGTAGCTTATCCTCTTATCTCACCTTCACCTTGACACTTAACTGTTCTTTTCCCTACCCTTGACAACTCCGCACTGTATCCCGATACGTTTACCCTGGTTATTGAGACGCTTGAACACGATACGATTATTTTGGTTGTTCTCCCCATGTTACTGTGAGCGAGGAGTGGCTTCGAAGTAGACTGCTAACCTCTTGTGGTTGGAACTTGTAACATCTGTAGGGACCAAATTATCAGAAACGGTAATCCAAAACTCAAACCCCAGGATTATCAAATACTGAGTTTTTGATTCAAGATCAAATATTTCTGATATTAGAGTGATCAGAAATATGGCGGCATTACCGGTAGATGATACCGGGACCCCCTTGTGTGAGAGAAACACTCAAGTAGAATTTGAGTCTTGTGTAGAAACATGAATAAAGACTCAATGCGAGCTCTTCAGCCTAGGACTTTTATCTAGCTGGGAGATTCGCACTTGTTAAGAGCTTTATTGTTTCCTTTAGTGGTATCGTTTCAGATACTGTAAAACTCTACAAACTCGTCTATGCTGCTTTTCTTCTGTGGTTAGAGTCGTCTCTTTTACCTAGCTGAAAGATTCACACCAGAGAAGAGGTCTATTGTTTCCTTTGGTCGTATCTTTTCAGATACTATTAAACTCTACAAACTCGTCTCTGCTCTTTTCCTTCTGTGATTAGAATAGCGTCGGCTTACTTGTTGATGTCTCATCTTACCTTTCTGCTTAAAATAAAGTATCTTTGAGACTCCTTGTACAGTTGAATACTTCACTCGGGGTTCTTTTGATTTTCGAGTGTAATTTAGTTGACTTATCTAAGTAATGATATTGTAACAAATGTACAAACGGTACAATAGATCACTTCTCAAGTATGGTCATCTCAGCTAGAAAAAGTCCCTAGTCTGAGAGAATCAAACTGAGTCTTTATTTGTGTTTTATTTTTATTTTTCACTATACTCAGGTTTCTACTTGAGTGTTTCTCTCACACGCGGAGCCCCTGTATACCTTACCGGTTCTACCGCTATTACTTCTGATGACTGTAATAACAGGAATATTTGAATCCTCCTAATACTCAGTATTTGATGATTCTGTTGTTTTGGATTTTGCATTGGCTTTCTAATAATCTGGTCCCCAAATGCTACAACCTTAGTTCTATGTCTAGAGGACGTCGCTGCCATAGTACAGATACCCTGTAAACTTCATAATATGTGTAGTCGGTCTAGCCAGATTGAACATATGCTATTGCAACGTTTACATCAAAGTAATTACGTTAATGCGTTAATTTGCAATAGAAAAGGGGTTTAGCTTCAGCCCTCGGTAGCGAGCTAAAAGAATCTGAGATTTTGGACTAAGATTGTTGTCTATGTAGTTACACTCTAATCACTTCCTACACCGGTCTAGATTTATTTGGGGTCAACAACCAAAATCAGACAGCGTTTTATTGGTCGCATTCTATATCGTGTTCATGCTTCGAAACAATCCTATGAGTTTATCGAAAACATAGCTCTTATGTCCAAATTAAGAATATCAATATCAAAATAAATACCCTATGCTGATGTAGTAGTTCCACGGCACCTGAAACCCCATCACTTGGTACCTAGCTCTCCATCTCATTTAAGGTCTAGACGGACACATCTAGTTGACTGGATAGAATATGTCACAGTGGATTATCTTCCTCTGTGAGTATTCAAAAATATACCTGGTGTCGAATTTTAGACTTAAATTTCGACTGAGTCGCTGTCTTGTATAATTCCCGATGTTAAGGTAGCAAATTACTATTTCATGAGAAACCACCAAATGTCCACACTCCACAGTATAGTCACTGTACTCTAAAGTGTACTATTGCATCACCAGAGGTCTAAAACAAATAGTTATGATTGTTGCAAATATCTACCTTTACTTTTTTTTTTACGTATTCCAGGACTATAAATTTTTGTTAAACATGTGCTTCTACTAATAGGAACCCGTTATCTTACACCGGTCTCGTGGTTCATTAGTGTATTTGCTACGAAGTTCGATATAAAGTTTTTCGCGATCGTTACTGCCAATAATCATACAGAACATATGCATGGCCAGTAACTTGTACCATTTTGGTTTGTCGTCCCTAGTTGTATCGGGGCGCGCTAAATCAGCGTCGAACTTTAGTACATAGCTCAAGATGGTGGTGTTGGGTGCCGGAGGTGCTAAAATATAGCACATTCCCGAAATGCGCATGACCTAGCTCGGTAGGGGTGTTACTAGCCAATATACTTTTGGCAAGTTATACAATCGCTCTACCACGCCAATATGCTTGTTTGAAAACCGATAATTGGTTGCCTCTGATTTAAATGACTGCATTGTGTTATTAATGCAAGCATTCATTGCGTTTGGGCAATAAACGTAGAGTGTGCGTCAAAGTTTCAAGATCATGGTTATTCATGAATTCCGGCCTGTTGGCATTGGTGTCTCTGTTCGACTTAAGTCGATTGATCATACCCTTGTACTATCGACTGTCACGATTGTCTTGATCTCACTGCGCTTGTATCAAATGGTTTATATGCTTCTGCCTGATGGTAGTCAGCTTAGCGTAATAGTCGATCTCTGCCAATTCATGGGTATCATGACCAATCCCAACTTTAACGGCGAGCTCGTCGACTGATGCAACAAGAGCACCCACATCGGGTGATAGGAAGTGATCAGTAGGTTGCTGTGACGCGCCTTGATCCACACGTGTGAATTCGGCTTTACTTACTTTCTTCCTTAAACACTTAATCCTCGCCGGTTGTACCCGATGTCGAAGGTTGAGGCTAAACCCTAAAATCCTCGTCGGTCAGCTTCGGGAATACTCCTAAACATCTCTACTAGCATATATTCTGCTAGTAGACTTCGACTTAACCGAAGTAGTCTTTTTAGGGACAGGGGTAGATAGCGATGGAGTGTTAGTTGCTATACGGTCAATAATTCTTCAGTTCCTGTACAGACGATTTCTGATTTGTCTTAGGAGAGGCCATGAGTTTAAACCAATGACTCATTTTCAGCTTGTCTTGCTCGTT
>NW_014040188.1:38977-48784 GCF_001186125.1 Sphaeroforma arctica JP610 | reverse complement strand
GAATACTTCAGTAGCGAGATGGCTCAACTGAAAGTAAGTCTCTAGGGACTATTAGCGTTTCCTAGTTTGCCCCTGAACGGTCAACCAGATCGCCAGTCTGATGATGGCAAGTTGACCATCCTTGATAAGTGGCAAGTTATTGGCTAATGCAATATGAACTAGTGACATCATGAGTATTAACTCTATTCTTTTCGTACCTTTAATTTTTTCTAAAGCAAGAATTCTTGTAGGCGACAAAACTAATAATAATAGTTTCGCCAGACGGACGACAAAAACAAATAAAGTCTTTTCGGCGAAATCAGTACTGGGAGGATTGTATATAGACAATGTCTCAGCCCTCAATTATCCCAGAGTACTGCTAATATCACGAGATAAACTTGACTTTATATACCGACTACTCCCGTACGAGACTTTGACTGATATCAACTAATTTACAGCTTTAAGACACTTATATAGTCTCGATTAGAAAGAAGTTTACACATTTCAAAGTTTGGAAAAATATTATCTACTTTAGCTGCTTAAGCATAAAAAGCCCTCAATAAATAAGAATTCCAATACTTAAGATGACGAAGTGTTTCAAGATTTATACTCCTTCAAAGGGACATAAATCTGAGAAGAAGATGATGAACAAGGACACCGCCGCTGCAGCTACTGTTGCCGCCGAAGCGAACAAGACAGTTGCCGAGGGGATCGTTGCAAGCAAGATCGCCAGGAAAGCACTTGGGATAATACAGGAGGAGACTACTCCAGTAAGAGAGAATTCTCCTGATAAAGCTACTATCCACGAATCCGCGAAACGAGACCAGGGGTCTTTAAACAACACTTACTGTGACGAGGATACTCAGAAGTAAATATATAGGCGGTATTAACGTCTTAAGCTGAAACGTATTGAAATTGTCTTTGTTTTCAATAAAGTACACAAAAGTAGTGAGGAATGTAGTGGTATGCCTCGTGAAAATCAGCGATGCTGGGGGATTAGAAGGCTGAGACATTACCGATATACAATCCTCCAGTACTGATTTCGTCGAAGGGCATTATTATGTTTTCGTCGAAGGGCATTATTATGTTTTCGTCGTTGCGCTGGCGAACCTATTATTATTTGTTTCGCCGCCTTAAAAAAAAGTAACTTATTATTATTCCTGCTTTCTGTGTCATGCTATCGAAACTATAATTGTTGTTTCGTTGCTCGAATAAGAGGACTAACAAAATAATATCTCGAAAAGAAGTTATAGAAAAATACTCTCGACGTATTTCTTTGTGTCAATAAATTTCTACGTATCAAGGACTACCGGTTTGCTCTCATCAGACTTATAGGGTTTTCTGAGAATCACATCAACTTGAAACCTTCTAAGTACATACTTTCCAATAGCAATTTCATCATGAAATCCCCACAGGTCACTGCGCCTGACCCTCAGAAGCAAACCACCCTCACCCCTATATCGAGGCACGACATACTAAGTGCAGTAGCCACGATCTCCCAACTACTGTCTTCGACTTCAAACAATCATACCATTCTGACAAAGCTCTTTACCGACAAAGAATTTTCTTAGTCAGGAATACGCAAAACCAAGAAATACCCCATCGGCCCTTTCTGGAAAACCCCTAGTCCGGCACCAAAATCTCGCCTGCAAAGACTAGATGACAATAAACCCGAAATGACTAGATGACAACTAAGTAAAGACCAAAGCTCCATACTACAAACTTACGACAAGAACAAGACTGTCCCCGAAATCAAACAAGTTCTATAAAACATACCGGAGCCACGCAAAGCCCCAAATATCAACTTACAGCTACTAGGAGTAGGTAACCCCACAATCGAAGTGATAGTACGAGATTGTGATACATTAAAATCCCTAAAACACCTCAAGTAGCACTCGTATTCAAAATGCTACGCTGGCAACGTAACGACAACGCACACCCGAAACAACTAAATGTACAACGTAGTAAACAACTAGGTTTCGCCCGTCTAACATACACGAATGCTTGTGACAGCCGTTCCTAGAGGGGCACCAGCAATCGTACTAAGCAGCATCTTCTCCCTACGAAGTCCCATTGACACATTAAATCTGGACAAAGAATTAGATCAAAACCTGTCCCCTTACGGAATATCATTAAATATTCTTGAATTAAACATGTTTTTAATAATAATATCATCGATACTCAGAGTATCTCGTCTCCAGAGCATCTTTCCAAGACCCAATCAGTCCTAAGTTCGGCCAACCAAACAGAGGCGATCACACCCGAGAATCAAGCGGAACCTCTCACTACTGATCCAGAAATAACAAACACTGATTCTACGGTAATAACACCCAACCAAGGTAATAATGCTGTACCTTCGCAAAATATCATAATAATAACTCCCGCGCAAACAAAGACGCTAATTTCAATCCCGTACAAATTCGTAAGTCGCACAAAAACAACAAACGAAGAGCACGTTCACCACAGATACAGAAGATACCCCCAAAACAAACAAATACTAACTCAAATTGGAAGAGTGATTCTAAAATTATCGACTTACAGCCTTCAGAACCCAATTTCAGTACACCAAAAACATTACCCATGGACACAGATTCCTCTACGAGTATGCAGATAATTTCTACCGATACGATGACACCCGCAGCATAGCAAAATGTGTACGCTCTCCAGGCTTTCCGAGCACCTTAAATCACTCGAAAAAGAAACATGAAGCAGCCAGCGAACACATAAACTACGAATGGGTTAACTGCTAGCAAAGGAAGTTGATGTATTATTTTGCACTAGATTCTGGTATAGTAACGATGTATACTGTAGATTCCAAAATTCATAAAGCATACACGTCATCTGACGTTCTCCTCTACTGATCTTACATCCGAAGGATGCAGGAGTGCTGATGCTCAACAGACGTTACCCAACTCTCTTCACAAATATATCATTGTACTCGTATTTCCTCTTCACTTTCAAAATCTAAAGTGTCCTAGTAGGTACACTCCACCTACCACTTCTTCTTCACAGGCAGAAGTAGCGAATATTTTCTCAGTTATAGACCACTCGATACCGCTGATACTTGGTGGAG
The DNA here is from genome assembly GCF_001186125.1 of Sphaeroforma arctica JP610. Lineage (NCBI taxonomy): Eukaryota > Ichthyosporea > Ichthyophonida > Sphaeroforma > Sphaeroforma arctica. The sequence continues at coordinate 45,732 of NW_014040188.1, read as the reverse complement.
ATTTCAACATTACAATCCCAATGAACAACACTTGAACGTGACCCACAAAAACAATCTCTAGACTGAACACCGTAATATCATGGATAAGAAAGTTGCAATTACACCATTATACAGGTCCCAGCCGTCCGCAAAATACAAACGATCACTTCTATTCAAACATCCCGTCACTTCGAACCACATACCACAAAAAAAAGGCCAATAGGCATGCATTTTGACCATCATGTGTCCTCAATACATCCTATACCTACTCCAAACTAAAAGCTTTTGTAGCATCTAGGGGTCAGATTATCAAAAAGCCAACCTAAATCCCAAAACCTCAGAATCACCAAAAATTGAGTTTTAGAATTAGGATTCATATATATCTGATATTAGCAGAAATATCAGCGGTAGAACCGGTAAGCTATACCAGGACAAAAGACTCAGTTTGGTTCTTTCAGACTAGGGACCTTTCCTAGCTGAGATAACCGTGCTTGAGAAGAGGTCTATTGTAATCTTTAGCTCGTACCTTTCAGTTGCTCTCCGTACTCTACATTTTTATAAAATCTTCACTTTTAGAACAAAAGGAATAACGAGTGAAGTATACTGCCATGAGTCTCGAAGAAACTTTATTTTAAGAAGAGACACAAGAAGGGGCCCCAACCAGGAAAGCCCCAACTAGGACACCAAGAAGACTCTAACCCCAGAAGGGAAGGAATACAGGTGAATTTTAACCACAGGAGGTTAGCAGGTATTGGGAGCAAATAACCTAACAAGAAGTCAGTCGAGGAAATGAAGTCTGAGCCACTCCTCGATAACAGACACCGAGGTAGAACAAACAAGGTATCAGTATCGTGTTTAAGCGTGGTGTACTTAATAACCAAGGTAAATATATTGTGCTACAATGTAGGGTTGTCAAGTATAGAGATGAGAACAATTAAGTGGCAAGGTCAAGGTGCAAACCAGTGAAAATTTATAAGCTGTCACAGTGATTGATGTATCAATGTTGGGGATTTTCAAACACATCCTGACGTCAGGACCCCAAAAAGCACATCACCCCACTTCACTATAGTCCCTCTAGACAAGTAGCAATAGCACAGTACACGGTACGCAGAATAATCAGAAACTGAATAGAACAGTGCATAGAAGGCATTCAATTACACACCAACAAACATTGTTGAAAGGGTATAAGACCTCAAACACACAAAATCGAAGTGCATTCTAGAGTATTTAGCTAGTGCAGTGCATGCGCTTAGGTGAAAAGTCACCCTAACTAAACCCTAAACCCTAAAAACCCTAATATATATATATATAGTATACTATGCAACCAGCAGTGCCGCCTGCAGCATAATTAATCACTGTCACTCAGATGATTGAGCATCGTATATGCTAGTACATTGTGTAAGCAATACTGAGAGTAGCCTTACTCTTCTTTCGACTGATTGGAAGGCCTGTAACTGACGGACCTCATTTCAAAGTGTATTGACTGAAGTCAACCTACACATAGGTAATGTCGTCATAAGAAAACCTTATACGTCACCGCCAGTATCGACCCCGCCACCAGTCGAGGTGCCGTCGCGTCATGTAACATATATCTGAAAAATTTGTGATATTTCCCAAATTTGTTCTAAAGTCGTTCTGTTAGTGTCCGCCGTATGCGTTGAATATCCGTGAGCTGTGATGACGACGCTTATTGACGTCCTTGGAAAATTTACATCAAAGCCAGCAAATCTCTGTTGGTGCCCAAGCAATCTCTTCCACCTGTGACAGGTTGAATATGTGTCCAAGCAATCACTTCCACCTTGGACAAGTTTCATATCCGATTAAACTTGAACCTTTTATACGATCGACATATGTCGTCCTTAAATTCCAAGTCAGCTCTGTACCAGTTCTACCCAATACTAGCTTGTAGTGTTTTCCTTTAGCCACCAGCATATATTTTAGCTGAATTAATCACATCCACAAGCTCCTGTACAGTGATGGCTGGCTCAGCCCTAGGTGGACAAAAATATGAAGCTGTCCCATGCATATAGCTGGTAAGTTCAGAACTTGTAGAATCCGATCGGCATCTGACATAATTTGTCTGAGTCCCTCTCAATCGTATGATCCGTATCCGTCCAGACTGTATAATTGCCTTAAGACGAGTCAGCCCATATACGAAAAAATCCGATTTTATTTTGACTTAGTAGCCGAAATAGGAAAATAACCTCCATAGCGTTTTGCACATGTGTCATCAGCCCTAAGTTGTCGCTCCGCTTGATAACCCCTTTCATATGCTGTATGGTCTTATCCAACGCGGAAATCGATTGTTGAGTCTCAGATAATACAATGGTCTAACATAGTATAGACCTCTGCTTTAGTATTTCATCCGGTATTGAATCAGAGGAGAATTATGTCGCCACCTCTTCAGTATATAGTGGCGACTGCAGATGAATTCCAAGCAGTTGTTTCAACAATCGAACACAGGCTTTTTTTGTTCACGTAGTAACTTCATATATCGTGTAATAAAAAATTACATAACTAAATAATTTTAGTTAGCTTAATTTGTGAAAAGCGTAATGTAATAAATACAGTAGTTCGGTCACTTAAAAATGTGGTCAAAACCAAGTATCACTTAATAAAGAGTGTTAAGTCTGAAAAAAGTGAACTCAGTCAGAAGCAGCGGTAGCGGCTTCTCTCTCCATCTTCTTCTTTTCAGCTCTACGCTTCTTAGAAGGAGGATTGTCTTTCTTGGTCATAATCTTGACTTATGGCTACTAGCTTGTCTCTTCAGGACTAGTTGGGACAAAAAAACTTTTGGGGTAGTTAATCTACCTTTACGCTTAAGTAGTCTAAGTAATTAATACCTTTGCTAACTTTAAAATGTGTAAGATTCGGTCTATTAAGACGATATTAACGCCTTAGAGTAAATAAACGCATAGGTAAATTCTATGTATCGTGAAAATATCAAAGTAAATAAACTAAATGAGACTTTTAGTAAAGTTAGGTATGCCTCGTGAAAACAGCAATACTCTAAGGGATTGTGAGACTGAGACATTGCCTATATATAAACCTCTCAGTACTTTTGCCACCGAAGGGATTTTATTTAGTGTATCTTTGTCGCTCTATTAGAAACTATGGTATGTTTCATTGAGGCGAATCTGAGAGACTCATAAAATCCTATCTTTAGAAAAAAGAAATAAGAAAATCTTCTGATGTCCTTAGTTATTGTCTTAACCAATAACTTGCCACTTATCAAGAATTACCGACTTAACCTTCATCAGACTGGCACATCTGGTTGGCTGATCGGAGGATCAACTAGGCAACGTTAATAGTCTCTAGAAACCTATATTCGGTTGAGCCATCTCGCAACCGAAGTATTCAGATATAAATAAAGTTGCATAGTAAATATAGTTCTGGGGCCTTTTAATGGCATCGTCCAAATATCTGATATGTAAAATGGAAAAGATATTAATTAATAAAACCATTAAAAACCATTTAGGAAACTTAAGTTCCTCGTACTATTCAGAGCCTAACACAGAATCTACCATGGGAACTCATGCCTGATGTCCTTGACAAAGTCATTAAAGAGGTAACCAGCATCACGATATATGTACCGTAATACCCCGATGCAAGGTGGTTTCCATTTTTTTTGTCTTTTCTAGAAGAAGATCCGATGCTAGTGGAAAATATAAACAACAATTTCCTCAAGGAAAACACGAAAGTATGTGGCAAGATCCCATTGGGCGTCACTTTAGTAGCTAAGATAGAAATGAAGGCTCCATACTTTGACTCAACACGAGAATAACCCGTCATACACGTTTCAGCATCGCAACCAGTTTACTTTGGAGATTTATCACATGAAATCAAATACGAGACACGTGTCAACATCATCGAACAATACCAAAACTTGGGACATTTCACTACTGAGGAAATGACAAACACGTTACAAGCAGATGGACGCGATTGGCTAAAAACCCAACAACATGTTCACAAGTACATCAAAGGATACGTACCATGTCTCAAAAATAGGATACTCATTAAGGTATTTCATCCCTTACAATCAATCACAGCCGCATCCCCAGGCGACAAGGTCCAAGTGGACAAATTGGGCCATTACTGGACTCAAAAAAGAAGACACACATATGTTTTAGTATGGTTAGATGTGCACTCATCATATGTCATACTCAGACCAATGACAACTAAATCAGCGGCTACTGTAGTACGACACTGGCACCAATCATGTGCGAACATGAGTTCCAACAAATCATACAGACCGACCAAGGCACTGAATATGCTAGCGACATACTTTCAAAAGTCATTGAACAAGCGCCGACACAACACTTAGCCTCCTGCCCATACCAACCTTAAGTTTTTGGTGCGAACATGCGATCGCATAGAGATGTTACGAAATTCGTCGAACAAAACCCAGGCAACTGGTGTCCACGACTTCCCTTCGTACAAATGGGCCACAATCTGCGCACATGAAGAAGACATATATCATCAAGATCCAATTTGTACTTTGGTCACAAACAGAATCAACTCACGGACTACAACACAACAGTGAACGCACCCAGTATCATTGGAAGAGTGACTGCAGAATCTCTAGAGAAACACGAGTTATCAGTTATCACAAGGTGGTTTTTAGTTTTTTTTTGTTCAAGAAAAGTTGGTAATTTAAAAAAACAAAAAAACAAAACCAAAAAGCTAAAGACGCAGGGTTTTGAACTAAAAGCCTAAAAAACCCTACACGAAACTAGTCGGTCCTGTGATGTATATAAATATCATAAATATCCGTCTTTAGGTCGCTCTCCCACTAAATAAATAAATAGCTATCGTGTGTGGTTCTTAAATATTTATCTGGATCTCATACAAATACCAACTTTTTTTGGTTTAAAATTTATTACATTATGTATTAACTAACACATATGAACTATATGTGGGCGCTATGCAGTCTCAGCCTTTACATTCATTAGCGGATTCTTATACCGGCGAAGATGACAGTGACGCAGTCTTTGACTCGCACGTAAGGTCCAACCACCAGGCACAGGATGCTTTGTTTGGCCTTGCTCCTGCCCCATCGGAGAGTGATTTGGGCACAGCCGAACGCGTTGTTATTAATAGAAAGATACTGTCCCCACCGACATCTGTTGACTTAAGTGAGGACGTAGAGTCTGACGAAATAGAAGTCCGGTATCAGAATACAGATAGAGTTTCCCAGCGTACAACTTCAAGCTCTAGTTCGAGTTTGGACTTACAACCGAAAGCATGCGCCACTACAATATCGACTGCTGGTGTACAAAACCAGTCGCCAACGGAAATGTCGAGGGAGAATAGACCAGGAAATGGGGATCAACTGAACGGTATGTCAACACTGGCTAATACACATACCGCAAGCATGGATAGCATGCACAATGAATTGACAGATAACAAAGGCAAAAAAATATACCAGCAAGACTTCAGCACGGACATGCATGAAACTCGACCCACAATAGCACTCGTGCCGCCATCAAGAGACATCTTTGGTGAAGAGTACACAAGTGTGGAGAGCGAGAGTGAATCTGCTCCTAGTGAATATGTGGGGGAAGTCACTAGCTTGTCTGTGGGAACCTACACAGCAATGGACAGTGCGAGAAGGAAACAGGGAAAGCCAAGAAGCCGACGGCACAACAACACACAGGCTGAATACGAGGCACGTGCGGATGAACTGGCACGTGAACAAGCACGAATAAAGGGGAGAACAGACGAGAGAGATGATCGACGGCTGGACTTGAATGATAAGATCCTGCCAGTGGATAGTTTACCGAAGATTTCGTTTCAACAGCTCGAGGAGGACATACCAATGGCCTCGGGTAAAAGTAGACACAAATCGAAGAAGTCAGTTTCTCGACAGGGCAGTAAAAGCAGAACACCGACACCCAAGCAATCACCTCATTCCACAGTCTCACACGAACACCAGTTAAGAAGGCACGTACGCTCTCCCACATCACCACAGGTGCAGCAAAGTCATTCATCACATAGCAGGGACAATACTTCACACTCAGACGTCAGCCGATCGCCACACCATCCGCGCACTAGAACATCAAAACACAGCCCTCACAGACAAGCACGCAAGAGGCACAGTTCACATACACACAGCAAAGCGAGTTCCAAAACTTCTTCAGGTTCTTGCAGCGATGGTTCGAGGGCAAGCTCACACAACGAGGGAAACACTGCACCTGAAAGTATACCAATGGGCCGATTTCCACCCCCACGGCCGAAAAAAGGACCGTCACGCCCACCATCCATGTCTTCGTCTAGACCCAATGATGCAAGATTAGATAGTACTTACCCCACGGATGACAGGGCAGATAGAGTTGGACTGGAACCATACCACGCAGAGGTACTGCGGAGTAGGTCGCAAGGTCATAGGCGCGCGAGTACAGAGGACGCAAGTGTTGCGCAACTGAATCGAAGCAGAACAATAAGGGGCGATGAGGACAGGCAGGAAATACAGGCAATCAAAGCCGGGCAGATCAAAGCGAATGTACTTTGGGCGGAAGATACAGAGCCATACGAAGGTGTGTTGGCCAGTTGTTAAATGCTCTTACAGAGTAGTGTGTTATAATATACATATATATATATATATATAACAATATACATACATATATACATACATACATACATACACGTATACATACATACATAAATACATACATATACATACATATATATATATATATATATTTATATATATATATTACACATACACACACACACACACACACGCGCACACACACACACACTCACACACACACCCC
>NW_014040188.1:28935-32921 GCF_001186125.1 Sphaeroforma arctica JP610 | reverse complement strand
ATATAATATATATATATATATATATGTATATATTCATATTTGCGCATGTCAGATACGTACACGTGTACTCACAAGCTGATCATCGCATGTACGTTCATGCAGGAGACGTCATATTTTAATCATATAAGCCAGTTTGTGCCGTGTATCGCACTCACATCTTATCATTGCATATGAATGCTTGTGTGGGTGCGTTCTCGCTCTAGGCGCTATCATTCCTGGATGTCCTTATTGCTACTGTCAAATTTTACTTAATACACGCATACACACATACAATCACACTTGTTGTTGTCATGTACCTATGGGCAGGGGGGGCTCGTGCAGCAAGTTTGTGCTGCTAGTAATTTATGATATGCTTGCTGTTATTAACACATCAACAGGCTATACGCGCACATACCTACACTCGCACTTAATTAGCGGATGTGCATACAGGTATGTGTGTGTCATTCAGTACGTTTGTACTTAGTCATGATTGATACGCTTGCTATCGTTGAACACACCACTAAAAATACGCGCACACACACGCAACACCCGCACTTTATACACATTCAGGCATGGGTGTATCGTCCAGCAAGTTTGTGCTGCTAATTATGGACGACATGCTCGCCAACGATCTCCAAAGAACGGGCCCTATCGTCATTGCAAGAGGCACGCACGCGTTTAAGGCGTCGCCGCAGAAGGACCTCACTCTGGCCAAGCCAAGCGGTGCCATCAAATATGGGCTGAGCAGTGGCTTTGCCCTGGGCTTAGGTAGGTAGAAGCCTGCGTTGGTGTGAATGTTGGTATTGTAGGTGTCCGTGTAGAGGTGTCTGTGCATGATGTATGTGTATGTTTATATTGTAAGTAACTGATGAGATGCATATATTTATGTTGCATGTCGAGGTGTATATCGGAGGTACCTGTATACGTTTATGCAGCTATCTGGCATGTATTTGTGTATGCACGCATATGGTACCAGATGTGCAGTTATGTGCGGATGTAGTTAGTTCTATATCGTCATAGCAATCTTTAGCCCTAGTCATACCAAGCGATGTTATTAAGTCGACCTCACTACATTTCACACAGGGGGCAGTAAGGCACGTCTTTGCACATGCGTGTACATATATTCATTCTTGAGAGTTTGTTGGTGGAAGGGCAAGCTATCCGTCGTTGAGTGTTTGTGCCTATAGTCTGGGCTTTGTGCTTGTAAAGAGGTGCGTGCACTCGTGGTTATAACGAATATACTGGACAAACGGGGGAGCACAAGTATAGTATGGGCAAATAATTACTTGCACACGCGCACAATATCTGTATGCATGTCTAACGCTATATTCTATTTAGACGATTACATAGGCGTCCGAAACGCTATATATCCGCTAAAATGGGCGAACTAGTTCTGAGGATAATCCATCCATCCATCCACGCAGAAGTATTTTTATGCTTGCCATATGTATTAATTACTGACCTTAGTACTTGTCATTTTCACTCACATAGAAGTACTTGTATGTTCACTATATGTATAGATTACTGATCGTTTAGTACACGCCATGTTAACCCACGCAGAATATGTTTATCATATACATTCGATTACCCGTCTCCTCTGATCACAACGCATTCTACAGAGGCCTCCGGTGGTCCTCATCATTCCAACTGAAAATGTACAGCTGAACAACCGCTTTCTACTCTTTTAAGCGGTTTATATATATATCTATATATCTATCTATATTATATATATATATATATATAAATATATGTATATATATATATATATATATATATAACATATACACACACACACACACATATATATATATATATATGGATGCTTCAGCATAGCGCCAATCTCTTCTACTCTACTAGACCCTAAAACTCGAAAAGTGCATTTGGATCTATAGCGCATGTATCTATCTACCTACACTCAGTACTTGATCTCATTTATACACACTATACCCCCCCCCCCACACAGGCATCCGAAAGATCTCGCTTCGACCAACGCAAAACGTGCGACTGTATAACCGCATGGTGCCATGCAAGGCGGTGCTACAAGGTCTGTTGGAAGTGCCAATGCTACAGACGGACTACCCCATCTACAATGTGTTTAGCGATATAGATGATATGGCATTAAAACCCGAGTGGCAGTAGCATTGCAAACCATTAGTCGAGTGGTGTATACTATAGTTGTGAATGCAAACGGACTGTGTCGACACGATTACTGCGAGTTATTATACGGGTACGCGTAGATTACATTGATGTGTTGTCAAGTGGTGCAAGCATACACCAGTGTACAAGCATACCTCCCCATTGACAACGTGATCACCCAAAGTTAGGCCAGAGTGGCGGTGCTAGTTGAATAGTGGGTGCGAGAGTATAGTCGCCTTTCTATTGCACGTGTGGTTCTGCAAGTATACATCCGCGATAAGTATTCGGTCATCTTGAGGATACATGCACACACACACACACACACACACACACACACACACAATATATATATGTATATGTATATATGTATATATATATAAATATATTGGGGTTTAGAAACGCTACATCTTGCCTATTTTATAATTATCTATTAATAGTCCATCGGGGCGTTCTGTATAGTAGTATCAAGCGCACTGGCAACGATTGTCTGTAACCTGAAGAAGCCCGCGAAGACATGCGCAACACCGGCTTGCGCTCCTACAAAGCAGGCGTAGAATAGATGCACAGCCTTAGGCGGCAAAAGAGTAGGTACCCGATTAAGGCAGGCATACGTGTAGGTACCCAAGTAAGACAGGCATAAGTGTAGGTACTCAAATAAGGCAGGCATAAGTGTAGGTACCCAAATAAGACAGGCATAAGTGTTGGTACCCAAAAAAGACAGGCATGAGTGTAGGTACCCAAATAAGGTAGGCATAGGTGTAGGTGCTCTAATGAAGGTGGGCATATCGATGGGCCAATCGGGCGTGCTACACTTATGCGCGCCTACAACGGCGATCATGGAGACGTTGGCTACACCAAACCCTAAAACCCTAAAACGACAGGCCGCAACCAGACACCCTGAATTAGGATGCCTGATTGACCACTGCATTTGGCGCACTGCCGTTGAGGCTTGTACTCAGCAGAGACCATGGCACTGTCAAATGTGTGCGCACAAGCAAGCAACTGACAAGTGGGTAAAACCCTAAACCCTGTGTGTATGACGGGTGGCCAATCCCCACCGCAATCCTCCCAGACATCGCATATCTAGCTACAAGCCACGAGTCGTAGTGGTCTGAGGCCCTTCGCACGAGGTCAAGAAAAGCGCATACCTGACGGCACATTCTCACGGATACAGTAAGTGTCCCCTGCGCAATATCGCTGCAGCTAAAAAACCCCCCCTCGTAAACCAAGTTCAAACCCTTCAGCAATGCATCGCGGTTTATTCGAAGCCATCCATAACCAACAAGCTCTGGTCTATCAGCAGTATACTGGCGGTGATGCGGTTGAGCGATGTCTGCAGCTTAGCAATGACGTCCTTCTCCTTGGCATTGAGCACCTCTTCTTCATCATCCCATGTCTCTGGGTCGTCCAGCAGAATCGTGTGCAGCGCCCCGTGCTCAGACACAAACGCACTGCCCAGGTCACGCACAATCTGTGGGTGTGGACAATTAACGAGGAAGACGACGTATGTGAACGGTACGCAACAGATGAGTATGATTAGTAGGGAGCAAACGGTTAGTATGGCGATGTATTCGCACACGCGAGCAATGCCCAAGTCACGCACTATCTGCGGATGTGGACAATTAACGAGGTATCGGAGACATATTGAAATGGATCGCACGATATGGAGAATGATCACTGGTAGGATTAATCTGTTTAGCACGGCGCTGTATTCGGAAACAAATACTATTGTCCATATCGCATACAGTGTCTAAATTTTAGACAATTGACGAGGCAGTAGAAACATATCGTCACATTTAGTGCCCTTCTATGTACAAGAATGACCATATGAAGTAATAATTCCTTAGCAATCTGACGTTTACATAATTTAC
>NW_014040188.1:20628-25794 GCF_001186125.1 Sphaeroforma arctica JP610 | reverse complement strand
TAGACAAACACCCGCACAAACAAGGCCAATGTACACACAAATGCATCACAAATGTATGTCTTAACACAAACACCCGCATGAACAAGGCCAATGTACACATAAGTGCAACACCCAATTTACACACAAATGCAACACAAATGTATTTGAGGCCAATTTACACATAAATGCAGCACAAATGTATGTCGTAAAAGACAAACACCTACACAAACAAGGCCAATTTACACATAAATGCAATAGAAATGTATGACTTAACGGCAGACGTATCTCCACACATACTTGACACCCTCAGTCAGTAGTGCGAGGTCTTTATTTCTGCACTGTGTTGTTGGGGTCGAAACCTCGACAAATGCGCACACACTTACTTGCAATGGACATACACTACAGTCTACACACAAGGCACATGTACAGGTATCGCAACACACATACAAAGTATTCAAAGACACATGCGCACACACTTACTTGCAATGGACATACACTACAGTCTACACAAAAGGCACATATACAGGTATCACAACACACATTCGCAAAACGGAAAGTGTTCAAAGACACATGCATGTAGCTAAAAAAAGTAACGAAAGGAAACCAAGACATGCTTACAATAGAAAGGATCCAAAGACACTTCTAATTAAACAGAAGTAACGAAAAGGATCCACAGACACATACGCACAACACAAAGCACCCACAGACACACACTCAACACCAAACCAAAATAGAAACGAAAAGTAACCACAGACACACATACTTATAACAGAAAGTATCCACAGACACACACTTGAAACCAAACCAAAATAGAAACGAAAGGAAACCACAGACACATACTTACAACACAAAGCAACCACAGACACATACTCAACACCAAACTAAAATAGAAACGAAAAGTAACCACAGACACATACTTACAACAGAAATTATCCACAGACACACACTTATCACCAAACCAAAATAGAAACGGAAGGAAACCACAGACACACATACTTATAACACTAAGCACCCACAGACACACACTTAACACCAAATCACACACACACATACTTATAACAAACTGTCCTGCGCCTGTAGTGGCTGCATCGGCCGTTTCAATGGCTCCGTCAGTCAGCACTACGAGAGCTTCGAAGATCTGCACTGTGTTCTTGGCATTTAACTTAGCCTCACCCATTTCAGGGAGCATGTTGCGTGTTACCATGTACTTGTACACCTGGTAAGCACCTACAGCCTAAGACAAGTGTATTAATAGACATGTGATGTCAATATATAATTGACTATGTACTTGTATACCTGGTAAGTACCTACAGCCTAATGCAAGTGTATTAATAGACATGTGATGTTAATATATAAGTGACCATGTACATAAACATCTGGTAAGCACCTACAGCCTAATGCAAGTGTATAAATAGACATGTGATGTTGATATATAAGTGACCATGTACTTGAACATCTGGTAAGCACCTACAGCCTAATGCAAGTGTATTATTAGACATGTGATGTTAATTTATAAGTGACCATGTACTTGTACACCTGGTAAGCACCTACAGACTAATGCAAGTGTATTAGTAGACATGTGATGTTAATATACAAGTGACCATGTACTTGAACACCTGGTAAGCACCTACAGCGTAATGCAAGAGTATTAATAGACATGTGATGTTAATATATAAGTGACCAAGCACTTGTACACCTGGTAAGCACCTACAGCCCAATGCAAGTGTATTGGAAGGATATACGATAGTATGATAGCCTATTAGGATATACGATAATATGACAGCCTATTAGGATATACGATAGTATGGCAGCCTATTAGGATATATGATAGTATGGCAGCCTATTAGAATATACGATAGTATGACAGCCTATTGCACGTGGCTGTACACACTTGAAACACCGCTCCAAATAAGGTATAGAGATATACACAGGCAAATCCATGCATTTATATATGCATATGTATATGTGTGTGCACAAATGCACCTACATATGTAAATAAATATATACGTTGGAAATGAATGTGGATATGCGTGTATACATATGTATATGCATGGACATATGCGTGTGTACACATGTACATATGCGTGTGTACATACGCACATGCACGGGTACTAAAACGAGCCACATGAGCCATGAAGCGTATAGACATACCTGAGTCGTGACCACCCCCGTGTGCTCGTTAACCGATTGTTCGTTAAGCACCGACATCTCTAATAAAGACTTGACACACGCTTGGGCACTGGCATCCTACAGGAGAGAAACCGAGTGCAGGCGTTGGTATGGTGTGAGTTCTCAGCTCAAAGCAGTGGAGAGGATGGCAGAGTATGGAAAGGATACGTGAGAGCAGCAAGGGAATAGGTATATACAGATATTGTAGTGGCTATAACCACTACGACATGGTAGTTGTGCACAAACACACGAATATTGTTATTTACAACGCCCCTTATACATACATACATACATACATACATACATAAACATATATATATATATATATATATTATACAGACACAGACACAGACACACACATACATATATATATATACATTTACATATTATATAGATATGAATATATACAGATTAAAAGGTGTCATATCGCTAAACCAGATTTCGATACTGAAACATACCTAGTGCGGCACACGCATAGTTATCATGGACCACTAACGAACAACTACACACAGCGCCGCACTACAGATACACTTCCGGACTACAAGCGGAATGCACCACAGTCACATAAACAAGTGGCAAATCCACAAACAGCACAGTCACATAAACAAGTGGCAAATCCACAGACAACACAGTCACATAACAAGTGGCAAATCCACAGACAACACAGTCACATAAACAAGTGTCAAATCCACAGACAGCACAGTCACATAAACAAGTGGCAAATCCACAGACAGCACAGTCACATAAACAAGTGGCAAATCCACAGACAACACAGTCACATAAACAAGAGGTAAATCCACAGACAACACAGTCACATAAACAAGTGGCAAATCCACAGACAACACAGTGATATCTGCCAAAGTACGCGCATAAGAAGTCCTGGTGATGAGTACGTACAACATCACACATCTGGGGCAAAGTTACAATACGCTCGCCAATGCACAAACAAACCTGTACAAATCGTCTTGAAGCATGTACATATGCACAGTGAATACCGTGTGGCGGGTGAGGGCACACGTAGAACATGTAGATATCCGAGGCAAGTACCCACGTCCCTCTAATCCCATCTCCTGCACATACACACATGCTCCTGTTTACTTAGTGATAAGTCACATACCCCTGTTTGCTTAGTGATTAAGTCCAGTATTGCCGTGTTGCGCATGTGCATATGAAAATGTTTCTCATTCAATCGCCACAGCACAACGTCTTCGCCTTCCTCCACTAGGCCAAACGATGACACTGTGAGGCTCCCGCTTATTCCGTCATGTGTGGTTTTACTGCGCTTGTTCTCCGCCCCTTCTTCGAGGTCATCGACAGCCTTGGGTAGGGATGATAGCGTATTCAGGTCAGTGCACGTAGCTGGTAAAATGAACCAGTTGAAGTTCAATATACTGTTTCAAAGTGACACAGTAAGTCCTTCGCTTGTCCTGACATGGGCAGGTGTATTGTGCGTATACTCAACCCCTCTGCTCTGGATTCACATATAGGCCCAGGTTAGCAGCGATGATGCACGTAGGTAGATGCTGGGAATGTATTCTAGAATGCATGGTGTGTCTCGAGACCATGACATATCTAAACAGTGGTGTGCAACCAAATAAAGATAGGCAAACAAGCAACAACAACAGACAGCTGTGGAGCGGTCTTCCCCTATGCACTGAGCAAGGTTGTACTCCAACCGAAGCATGAAGGGTTGTATCGCGTGGGATAGAGTGTGTGACAAACAGGCGCAGACCGCAAACGTAACAGTGCAACGGGTCAAGCGAAGGGTGTGCGTTAGCTAGTGGAATAGGAGAGACAGGAGGCAAACGATGGAGACACACACACAGGCACATGGCTGAAGGTTAGAACACTGGACTGTCAAGCTTGTAAAAAGCACGACTGCTTGCTTGTGGTTGTGCATTTCTAGCCGGGTAGATGGATCGTGTGAACTATTTGATACACACGCGTGTACGGGTAGTTTTTAACTTTGAACCACACCCCCGGCCTCAGCCCCATCCACTCACACAAACACACACCTACACCTACACAGACACAGACAGACACGGGCACAGACTGACACACACATATATAGAACGTAATGACAGCACTTTATATGCAAAGTGGCTAGCAGGGATAAAGTATGTATTTAGTAGCGCGTAGTCTTGTTTGACTACTGTGTACGTATGTGCATTTGTTGAAATACTTCGCCTTATGTGTAATTCATAACAAGGTATCTAGTCGTTAGTTTGTGTTTAATTGTGGATACTTCTACATACATATAATTCATAAAAAATTGTATGTGCATGTGCGCATAAAAACGTGTATGTGTATGTACGATGAGGGGTACGCATATAATCGAAACCAGACATACACTACTGAGTATATAAATACCACCAGACCTTATAACCCAATACCTACACACATATGTATTGCACATGAATCTGTGAGCATGGTTTTACTTACCTACACACATATGTATTGCACATGAATCTGTGAGCATGGTTTAACTTACCTACACACATATGTATTGCACATGAATCTGTGAGCATGGTTTTACTTACCTACACACATATGTATTGCACATGAATCTGTGAGCATGGTTTAACTTACCTACACACATATGTATTGCACATGAATGTGTGAGCATGGTTTTACTTACCTACACACATATGTATTGCACATGAATGTGTGAGCATGGTTTTACTATGGATTGATGCGTGGTAGGGGCATTTAGTACATGTGGACCTTTTGGTACACTGCACAGATAACACATGTCATGGGATTCGAAAACAGGCTCTCGTACTAGAACACACACGGATATTGACCAGCATCAATTTAATCGACACACAGACTCCTAAAACCGACTTGAACAGATACAAGCACATCTACGACGATATGTCTCAGTGTGCCTATTACAAACACTTCAGAATGTATAGACATATCAAAATGTGCACATTAAACATCCCTACATGTGGAAAATTGGTATTAAGTGTGGATGTTCGCTCCTCATCAATTTCACCACTCGATGTATATATATAT
>NW_014040188.1:13800-16300 GCF_001186125.1 Sphaeroforma arctica JP610 | reverse complement strand
GCTCTGACCTCGCAATACGATATATATACACTGTTCGCATTACTTGTCGCATGCGCGATGTCTGAGAAGTATGCAGACGTTTACGCAGGTATGAGTATACATAATCGTATACACATATACTCTAGCAAACATACCACGGTGTGGTACCTGTGTAATAAGAATCTACATAGCTCCCTATCTCTCTCTATATATTCCACACATGCCCACAAGCGCCACACGCACGGTTACCACTCAGGGGCGCGCATCCACCCAGGGTAACACGATTAGCTTTCTGCTGTGTAAACTCTATGAGCTCTTGGGTGGGCTTTCCTCTCACTACAACGACTATGTTCTCCCTCTCTGTACATTTAGGGCATGGGGGTCTAACTAGCTTTGCATTCCAATCCGTCAAGTCTGACATTTCCGCATTTGAGTTGTGTACTGGCTAGTGGCGACTGAGTCTACACTCTACTGGCCACCGCTGCGTATCTAAGTACGTCTTCAGACTAAGTTGCCTTCCACCTCGCTACTCTCTCTCTCTAGAATTAAAAGAATATGTAGATTGTAGTAAATATGTATATAACTATTCCCTTGGCTGTTGTAAGTATTACGATTGGTGTAATAATCCCAACTATCTCATATTGCGATATTTTAAAAAACCCCCCTAAATATTCCGTATTGTGATTTTTCGAGTGTTTTTAAAATAAAAACTACTATATATTGATTTACGAGTTTCCATTGGTATAAAATCGTAAAAGTTGTAACTTTGCAATTCACGCAACTGCAACAAGTCAAGGCCCTCTGATGAGTCTGAGGCTCTGACTCGGCCCTAATATTTGGTCATTAGGGTCACGAGCAGAAATCAGGTTCCTTACGACGGCAATCATAAATTTCAGCAGTGGCCCAAATCCAGAGGGCCATGAACAAGTCACTAAAGTCAGCAAATCTTTTTGTGCATCAAAGCGTAGCGGGCTACAAAGTCTGAAAAGTATTTACATCTCCCGCCATCTTATGCCCCCCTAAAAATGATGACGCCCAAGAGTCCTATTAGGATGCAGTTATAAATACACGTAAATACACGGTCAGAAACTCGGAATATATAAAGCAACAGGTGGCACTCGGAAGTCTACGTTTTTTTGAACTAGACCTATTCACAATGAGTGTGTGTTCGAGAGTTGTTGTTGTGACTGGTGCCAACAAGGGTGTTGGACATGCTTTAGTACAGGCTGTATTGGACCGCGATTCCTCTGCATTTGTGTTCCTAGGGTCCAGAGATGTAAAACGTGGCGAGAGCGCAAAGGCAGCCATTGAGAAGCACGCAGATAGAGTGCATGTGCTGCAACTGGACATATCAGATGCGATGTCTATTGTAAAGGCGGTTGATGAGGTTAAACGTACATGCGAGACAAATACGCGCATTTGTGCGGCAAACGCAGAGAAGCCCATGTACGCCCTCGTGAACAACTGTGGGGTGTTTCTTGACGATGACTACGAACAGACTCTTAACGTGAACGTACTAGACACCCACAATGTGACAGAAGCGTTTCTTCCGTTGGTTGGCAGTCGCGTAGTTTTCGTCAGCTCTGCATCGGGTCCCATGTACGTGAACAATCTCAGCAAGAAAGGGCAGGCCATATTCACATCGAAGGACAAATCATGGGAGGACATCGAGGAAATCATCGCGATTGTGAAGAAGAACAAGGGTGTACTTGAAAGTGGCTCAAATGCCATTCCCGATCATCTGGAGGGCATCACAGCGAGTAGCAGTCAGTGGTACGGACTCTCCAAGGCGTGTGTTAATCTGTACAATATGCATCTCGCACGCACACACCCTTCACTTAAAGTCCATGCATACACGCCGGGATGGGTTGCCACGGATATGACTCTGACCAAGTTTGGTAAGCGCGATGGCATGATTACACCACAGAAAGCAGCCATCACTGGATTGAAGATGCTCTATGAAGAGTTGCCTGGCAACGGACGCTTTTACGGATCTGACGGAGTGCGCAGCCCACTCGACGCCTATAGAAATCCAGGAGATGACCCATACGTTTCTGACTCTGAATAGTGTGAAAGTATTGTGGCAATTTCAAACTAGGGGAGTGGAGTTCGACACAAATGTATGGGTGTCATCTATGATGTTTATGTGGACGATATTTTCTCGATACATACACGAGGTCATTGCTGGTTTCCGTGCAATACGTGTGTGATTAGCGCAAATAATGGACCCACCTTGTACTCTGGGTTGTTCGACTGTCTAGCAACGCTGAATATACCAAATATATGAAGACGTATATGTATGATTAGTGGATCAATTATTGTTACCATGTAAGTAAATGCATTCAATTCGTTCTCATCTAGAAGAAAACATTTGGAATTATGTGTCCATATGCGAACGTATATAGCATATTATGTATACGCATTTACGTGAATATATTCACGTATATATTACTATACATTGTAATATATAAATTATACATACATTTATATATATCAAAAAATATATTAACAAATATATATA
>NW_014040188.1:3366-8754 GCF_001186125.1 Sphaeroforma arctica JP610 | reverse complement strand
AGATGGATTCTGGATGTTATATATCCATTACACACATATATCTACGTATGCTATATGTATACTATCTATACCAAACATGTACATGTGTGAGTTTCTTTTTAAACAGCATTTCCAGTGCCTACGGTCCTAATTTTGTTGTTTCCAGTTTCATAGGTACTATATTTTGTTTTTACAAAAATCATAACAAAATCAAAAATCAAAAATAATATGTATCCACTGTGGTATTATCCAATGATTGTAAAAGTAGCAGAGTTTTTCTTGTTTCCTTTCACATTTGATTGATTCTATTGGTCGAGTTACTTTTACTTTGTTGTTTATTTGTCTAGAAATTTGGCGCCGCTGCGGCCGGCAACGGGTAACGGTCTGGATCTCTGGATCAGTGATCACCGTCAGCATCATGACCTGCCCCTCAGTACTGTAGCCTACCAGTCAGAAGTCGATGAGTGTTTTAGGGTTAACACACTTGTTTATATATACAAATACTTTGAGCTTGAGCCCCGGGCCCGACCCCCGAGGACTGAGCCGCTGAGGCTCTGGTAGCCTGGCTGCTGCTGTCGCTGCCATGTTTTGTATTTTATTCTCATTTGAGTATGACTCATATCTCTTGATCTGTTTCTTTGCTAAAAATTATAGTCGATTGGATGTCCCACTGGCGACGGCATTGATTCATTACCGCATCTCATCGTGAGACAATTATATGGGCGTGGTTATAAAAGGCGTGCAGGTACAGACTATAGACCAGTCAGCCATATAAGAATATAGGATCAGAATGGCACAGATAATTGGACCCAAGGTTGACTTGTTTTTCAAATGCAAGGACCTCGCTGATTTAGATGTGAGATCCAAGTCAGATCCACAAATCTGGTTGTATTCTTGCGAGGGTGGCGCGCTCAAGAACGATATACTCGTTGGTAAAACCGAGATTATCAAGGATAACTTGAATCCGGTCTTTGCAACGTCTATACGAGTTGACTACATGTTTGAGAAGAATCAGGAATTCAAGTTTATTGTGGTAGATGTGGATGAAACTCACGGTGCTTTAAATGATCAAGAAATTATCGGTGAAATTAAGTGTACTCTAGGTGAGATAATAGGAAGTGCGGGTATGTCCAGGGAACTGCGCTTGGAACGGAAGAATAAGCGCTCTATGACAGGCATGCTATTTGTGTCTTCTGAGGTAGTAGTAGACTCAATTCAGATTGTGAACGTTGAATTTCAAGCCTCGGGACTTGATAACAAAGATGGGCTATTCGGAAAAAGCGATCCCTTCTTGCGCATATACAGACAGAGAGTAAACGGCAAGTTTGACGCAGTCTACAAGACAGACTACCTCAAGAACACATGCAATCCAGTGTGGCCGCAGTTTTCCGTGTCTCTACAAGCACTGGCTAATGGGGATATAAACCGCACGCTGCGTATCGACTGTCTGGACTACGATGCCGATGGTAGCGAGGACTTCATTGGTTCTTGCACCACCTCCATCGCTGGGTTACAGAGTGGTCGTGCAATGCACTTGATCAACGAAAAAAAGCAACAGAAGAAGAAGAAATACAAACACTCGGGCGTGTTGGAGTGTCATAAATGCGACATCCGCACTCAACCAGGCTTCCTAGACTATCTTCGGGGAGGACTTCAGATGAATCTGATGATCGGCGTCGACTTCACCGCTTCCAACGGTGATGTGAAATACCCGCAGTCGTTGCACTACAACAACCCGCAAGCACCAAATGAATACGTACGCGCTATTCAATCAGTGGGACAAATTCTGTCCAACTACGACCACGATCAAAATTTCCCGGTGTTTGGCTTTGGCGGCTATCTATCCGCCACGAATGAGACATCGCACTGTTTCCCATTGAACGGCAGCAATATCAACCCAGCGGCGCATGGTGTAGGTGGAGTGCTTGGTGCCTACTCACACGCATTGCAGAATGTACAGTTATCCGGACCTACTTACTTTAACAAGGTGATCAAGCGTGCAACGAAGGATAGCAAGGGATGTAGCCAGGGCAACCAGACGTACACGGTGTTGATGATACTCACTGACGGCGAAATTTGTGACTTGCAGCAAACTGTCGATGCCATTGTGGAAGCGTCCGCTAAGGCAATCTCTATAGTCATCGTGGGAGTGGGCAGTGCAGACTTCTCTTCAATGGACAAGTTAGATGCTGACGTTACACCTTTAATTGATACTAAGGGCAAAACCATGATACGTGACACGGTTCAGTTCGTACCCTTCAGACAGTTCACTAACATGAACGACATCGCTGAGGCTACCCTTCGAGAAATTCCTGACCAGGTGGTCAGCTACATGCAGAGCAAGAACATCACACCAGGCAAATGCGTGTATGCGCCTGTAAATACACAGAGCTGTGTGGTTCCCCAAATAACTGGTGGGGCTTATCCACCACAGCCCGCGGCGTCTCTGCAATTCTAATAAGTGTTGTCAGCATCTAGATTTGTCCTTGCGAGAAGAAGGTAGATGCAGAAGAGTGCCGGGCCTAGAAGAGTGAAGTTGCCAGTGGCACACACACGTACGCATACAGTAGGAATCTGTAACGCGTCTTGTATACATGCACTGCTTGTAGATAAAAAATAATATGGAAAAAATGACACGGTGGAAAATAGATTCATATGTATAAAAGTTGAATTTAGCTACAAGTAAAACACCCTAGATCAAAATGCCCAATCAACAAGCGTAATTGTAAGTTGGCGATATTCAATTTGAATTCCGACACACACTCATAGCAACGTACGTAGTAGCACATCTAGCGAACAACTGTGACTTTGAGCACCATTGAATACATACTTGTGTAGGCCGGATATTGCTTTTACTTACATACTTACACATGGACACGTACCAGTGCTTTGCAGTATATACATCATGCGCTCGCACTCGTGCATTCCATCTATTGGAGGGATCCTATCCGCCGCTTTCTACTGCCAACAACAAGTTCATGTATACCGAGGTGTGGCTAATTGCAAACTGGCTGATACTAAACACGTACGCAGGCAGTAGTGCCAGGTACTGTGTGTGTGCTCACTGTACAGTGTCGCAACAATCCAACAGCCGTGCGTGGCAGTGTGTCCGTTAATCGGCTGCGTAGCGACAGATGAATTTGGTATGGGGGGTCCATCATCATTTCATCTCAGTCACCGAAGCATACGCATAGCAGCGGATGTCTCCACCGTGTCTAATACACGGGTGCGGTTTCGGAGGCGGCCATTATGTGCGAGACTGTGAACTGAGCACCCTTCGCACTGGCGACTGTGACTGTTCGATTGGGTACTGCAACGTGTAGCCACATACAAGCACACACACCCATTCCTGAGTGAAGTACTGGTGGCATAGCACCTGCTTTCTCTTCTCTGTACGTACTGGTGCGTTTGTTTGCTGGCGTACGCCGTGCTCATGGTCGGTGTATAGAATGGAGTTACTAATCCTCCGTAGTATCACCATGGCAACCCAGCACGGTGATTATATCTACAACTCATGACTGACATTTGAGCCCTATAATATCATGCTTTACTTTTATTCTCGCATTTCATGCTTTAAGTCTTCGTCTAAGCTGGTTATCTCTTTAATGATGTCATCGAGTTGTTTGGTTAATTCCGAGATTTCTGTCTCATCCACATCCTGCTCATCCATAAACCTTTGACCTGCTTGATAGTACTGCGATGCCTGCGATATGGAACGTGTAATAAAATTAAGACGCGTACGCCAATGCACCGTGCATGTATTTTAATATCGACAAATCAATTAACACGCGTACGACAATGTCCTATGCGTGTATTTTATATATACAAATGACTGCAGCTGGATTGCTACCACGATGCCAAGGTGAGAGATATATATTCCAAAATATTACAAAGGGCAATGTGTGTGTTGAATTAGGCTTTAGCATTTGTGTTCATTTTCCTCTACTGGGAGTGCCAAACACGCACTATCCAACAAGTACCGAATTGTCTGTGCCGACGATTGTTGGACATGATCAACGTAAGGTACACAGCTGAACCCCACAGAACATATAGAGAGAACACGCATACACCACTTCCAGTTTCTTACGCATTCGGTTACGTTAAACGCGCTACGTATAGATGCATAACTACATACAGCACACAAGTATGCGTACACTGGCGAATGTACTTGACATATACACATACCCACTTAACGGATTGCCAGAACCCAGAGTGGACATACTTGACACAACATGGAATCACAAAAGAGACGCGCACGCCACAAACCATAACCAGACAACTACATACTAGTTCTAGTTTCTGTTTCTCCAGTTTATTTATATCGTCTATGATGCTACACACATCCTCTCTGTGCAGTTCCGTTTGTAACGTGGTTTTAACCGCCTTGACCTGCACCGCAAAATCATACAGCATTAGAGACTGGCAGGTAGGTGCGTACATAAACTACTAAACCCTAAACCCTAAAACATTAGAGACTGGCAATTAGGTGCGTACACAACTACTAAACCCTAATGGCCACGTGTGAAGGTGTGCTACGGTCATGGTCGCTGTCTGTCATAAGTCGAGTGAAACGACAGCATACAATTAAGTCTGTTGCTGATGGCTATGCCTGTGGGTAAAATATCACCCACGCGTGCTACCATCGTATGGTTGTGTCTAGTTTGAATCATACACTACGTGTTTACATATCAGAGAATCACGGAGGTGTACAATAACTCGTGCGTAAATGTACATGTGTGCATTCGCCAATCCCGTTCGAGAGTTCCGATCTATTCGCACAGACTAGCCATGTGCACAACGGAGTGGCAATCGATTGGGGTACAAAATGGCAGAGCACGTGCGTGCATATCGCACAGTTGTATGTGCTAGTGGCATCCATGGCAAGACTAAGAGCTAGCCACGATTGGTCACGTGGACAAACGTAGATTGCTCACCATTATACAAACTAGTTATACATATATAGCAATACGTAACGACCACGTGCGAGAATGCGGATGCGGCACACGGGCAGCTTGGAGTGGATCGGTTTAAAGTCGAGCAACTAACATGGAGACAAACCCCTAAACCCTAACATGCAATAACCACGACGAACAGTGCTTGTGACGACCAGTGACATCCTGAGCAGCCATCAAACGAGCATTAGGTGTTATATACCAGAAAGGGTTCTATAGATCTGCAACCGTACAGTAACGCTACGTACGGCACAGACGAATTACAGCAAATTGCTTTCATAACGACGGTCACTACACGATAAGACTACTCGCATGCATTTCGTTATATATATATATATATATATATACATACATACATATATATATGTATATATATATATATATTACACGACACACACACACACACACACACACACACACACACACACACACACACACACACACACACACACATATA
>NW_014040188.1:0-1707 GCF_001186125.1 Sphaeroforma arctica JP610 | reverse complement strand
TATATATATATAGTATATATATATATATATATATATATATATATATATATATATATATATATATATATATATATATATATATATATATATATATATATATATATATATATATATATATATATATATTTATATATTATATATATTTATCACATCTTATATCAGGACATCCGTATATATGTGCGCTATGTGTTAAACGTAATTTGATGTGATTGAAAATTAGTGGTTGCAGAAGCTTGCGATGCACTACAAAGTAAACACTATGTGTTAAACATAATTTGATGTGATTGAAAATTAGAGGTTGCAGAAGCTTGCGATGCACTACAAAGTAAAAGAATCCCTCCAAGGAAAGTTACTTGCTAAGTGTAACAACAACGCATCACAACACAACTGCATAACCCACACTGCTCGTAGGTGGAGTGCAAGTGAAATCCAGTGTGAGTTCAAGATCACTGCAGATTGCTTACAGACGTATTCTGCCAAATACCCCGTACAAGCGACGACTTCGAAGATATACAATCACTAAAGTATTTTAAATTTAACAGTCGTTTCATTTGGTATGTTCATCTGACTAAAGTAAAGTAAGTAAACCATACTGATATATACGCAATTGCACATGATACATCCACAGCTACACAGTTTGGTGCTATTCAGAAGAGTAACCTTTGCTCATATACATCATAACCTTCCAATATTAGTCCATTCGTTGAATCGGCATACCCGAGAAACATCGAAACTTGCGACCCCGGGGGTTGTTTGAGGCTCGGTAAATAAGCAACCTCATCTTATACAAAGCTAGTGACATACACACTATTTAATGACATACACACTTGATGTATACACTTTCGCATTTGAATAAGATAGTGACCGATGTTTTCCCCTGGGTTTCAGACCAAGATATGAATGAATACTATTTTTTGGCAAGATTTAATCACAAATACCTTGTTGGGAGACAATCACACATCCCTTGCTCAGACACAGTCACACATCCCTTGCTCAGACATTGTTCAGACACAATCACACATCTGGCCAAGATATAATCACACACATACCTTGTTCCATCAGCGCATAGGTGAGCAGCCTCTCCTCATGCACCCCTTGCAATATTTGGTATTGTGCCGTCAATGGTGACACATCGTCTTGTGTAGCATGCACAGAACTGTCCTGTGGCACAGACGTCGAGGTGCTGCTCATGTTAGTCATTATTTTAAAATTAGCTTGGTATGTTGATACACTATATCTGAACGCACCCAGTCTGTGCCAAGGTTAATATAAATTTATCAATGTGTAAATAGCTCAGCTCTTCTCTCCGTGTGAATTACGAGTATGCACTTTGAGTTGTGAAGTTGTGTCAGTGTGTGACATCTGACAAGTGACGTGTCTATGTTTGTTTTATAAATAAATAAAAAACCATTAGTATGTACCACGGTGGTAAATCCGGATATAACTATTTACATATTTCTACCCATGCATAGCCCTCTAAATGAAAGCTACGCCATTTATATGAAGTATCAAGAGATGATGATCGATGGATGAACAGGTTGACCACTCTAGGTACAAAAAGAAGATGAATTGTCACATCCGGATATCTGACATTTTTAAGAAGTGTCTGTAAACCTTCAAGTGTCTCGCTGAACAAAGAAAGCGAAATATGAAAACTCGCGGGTGCAGTGATATAATCACACACACACACACACACACACACACACA
>NW_014040189.1:73256-81763 GCF_001186125.1 Sphaeroforma arctica JP610 | reverse complement strand
TATATATATGTGTGTGGTTGTGTGTGCATACATCCGTTCAAGTCATTTTGCATACCTCACAAAATGAATAAGCGACTTTCACTGCACTTGTACTCTATACAAACATACCTGCAGCGTTCAAGGCCATATGTGGAAATCTGCTCCTTAGCAACACGTGTGTTTCGCAAATACAATGAGTCCAAACGAACTAATACATAAAGGGCTCTCCCACGCTCAGACAACGTAGTACCGTACACACGTATGAGCAAAAACACTCGCCCTTCGATTTAACGTTAAAATCTGTTCAGGCTGACCACAGCTAATCACGTCATAAACAATTCACTTACGCTCTTTCAAACCTGCTTGCGCTATGACATTGCATCGCTTGCAAGTGTTGTGTATAAGAGATAGTACAGTACACATGTCTATTCGCAGTGCTCTATGTACACCTGACGAATGCGTTGACTTGTGTACACCTGGCAAATACGTTGACTCACCTCCAGAAAAGCCTTCATGGCCGGCTGCATTTTCACGACGTTGTATGTTTCCACCGACCGATCGTACTCGTTCACGTACTGTATGTACGCGCTCATGTGGATGTCCGCCTGTACGTGTTCATGCATTCATATGCTTCATGTGTCAGTGCATACATTCAGGGGTCAGTGTGGCGTGTATGGTGTGTTGATGCTACCAGCATGCCACACCCTAAAACGATTTACAAATCCAAAATCCAATTTCCAAATCACGACCAACTAAAATCCAAAATCTGACATCCGAAATCAGCGGCTGGGAAGGGTAAGCAACTAATCCCCTCCCCCTCTCACAAACCCAAACCCAACTCACAAGGACAACACCAACAGTCTTACCATAGGCAAGAACAAATCCCCCAGGAGCTGCTCGTGGTGCCATTTGTCGAACCGTTCTTGCATACTACACAGCAGATCTATAGTCGATGATTGTACCGCAAATGATGATACATGAATGTTGGATATATGTTGGTTAGAAGTCAGATGAGTGTGTTCAGGGTTAGAGTTTAGGGTATAGGGTTAGAAATAATAATTTAACAGATCACTGCTCACTTAATCCGATAGTTGTCAACGTGCAATCCATTGGGATATGGTATGTATGCGAGCAGCCAATTGTGCGCACCGTCGAGCTTCGTGTGTGCGTGCTTGGACGGATAGGTGTAGGTATATATCTACTAGCCATATACATATGTGGAGAAGAACGGTATACAGACTTACAGGCATATTTGCTAAACAAACAATAGTAAAGATATGTGGAGAAGAACGGTAGACAGACTTACAGGCGTATTTGCTAAATAAACAGCAGTAAAGTGATCCTGCACCCGGGACTAGCAAGACCCACGCCATGCACTGCAGGCATGTTATAAATCACAAGCCGTGTCGCAAATTAAAAGAGCAGACAGGCAATAGCTCTTCTCACATAGTGCACGCGTAAAATGCGACGGCACGTACCACGGTGACAGTAGTAAAGGTCCTGTGCATTGGAGAATATCCGATTCACCTCGTCCAATGAAATCACCTGATTTAAATACTCTTGATTCTTATTGGCGGCCGAGGTGAGGGGTTTGATATACCACAGCTGCAACATGCGCAACAGTCGCACGTACGACACTTCCGTATCCAACAACTCGTGCATAGCATACCCGCGTCTGACTGCGGATGGCATATGTATTGGAGGGATGAAGTTAGTCTAGGTTTTGTATAGGATTTGCCGTACCACAAGGTACACGTACGTGTTCATCAGTTCGTGTACATTGTACCCGCGTCTGACTGCGGATGGCATATGTATTGGAGGGATGATGTTAGTCTAGCTTTTGTATATGATTTGCCGTACCACAAGGTACACGTACGTGTTCATCAGTTCGTGTACATTATACCCGCGTCTGACTGCGGATGGCATATATATTGGAGGGATGATGTTTTTCTAGGTTTTGTATATGATTTGCCGTACCACAAGGTACACGTACGTGTTCATCAATTAGTGTACCTTATACCCGTGCCTGACTGTGGATAACGTTTAATAGACAGTTTTTCTGCTGGTATGGGTCCCGTATGTACAGCTGCACAGATGTATCATTGTCTAAACCGGTTGTTTTATACTCTAAAATGTTACTCCAATATCGACGCAAAGTGGAACAGTAGACTCAAAATGAAATGTTTTCGCACAGTTAGTTTCACACAACTTCCGTCACAACATCGAAATACATTCCATTCACTCTGAGAACACAGGATGAGCCAAGGCCTTGACTCACCCTCCAGATACCCATTTTCATATAAGCAATCACGTATTTATTTTTTTGTAACCACCCACACACCCATTTTTTATAACCACTCACAGACTTATTTTCTTATTACCACCCACATACTTATTTTCTTATTACCACCCACATACATAATCTCTCACAACCAATCACATACTAATTTCCTTATAACCACCTACATATTTATTTTCTTATTACCACCCACATATATATTTTCTCATAACCAATCACATACTAATTTCATATAACCACCCACATACCTATTTTCTTATACATCAACCGAGTCTGCCGTCCACGCCAACACGCTTGCATAACAGTCGCAGCCTGTGTGTGTGTTTGTGAGCGTGTGGGTGTGTGTGTGTGTGTTTGTGAGAAAGAGAGAGTGTGTGTATTTGTGAGTGTGTGGAGAGGGGACGTAATGCATACCAGTGAACTGTACAGATGAGTGCAACAGCTAAAAACATATCGGCATTGAGGCGTACCCTTCAGCAAGTTTGTTGTCAGTGTCATGCAGTGCATGGATGCTTAGGGTTTACACGTCTACATACGGGTTTTTTTTAGGATTTTAGAGTTTTTGGGTTTTAATATTTTTGTTGCGCAAATGCCTAATCTCATTCACGAAACACCCTCGACTTACAAAGAGACATATACATCTTCGAGAGTTTATGTTATTCGAATCAGATAAACAAACCCTCTCATTCTCTTTCATAATAAATCAAATGATTGACCGCATACCTCCTAGAATCAGCATATACACTCAAGTACTGTACAACATACCCGTGTCTTGGACATGGTGGTGTGTGTGTTCGCGTAGTGTGACGTGATCTTCTTTGCTGCTGTGTTGTCTGTCTTGGACCGAACTGTTCGTCTCTTGATAGACGGGCTATCAAAGAGCTCAGCCAGATCCACCTGGATGTACACAGCATTGCAGCAGGTAATAGTTACAGCGAGCAAGCTATAGGGCTTGTTGAGCAAACCTGTACCAACTGTATTGTCGGTGTTTCGGTGGTCCTGCAAACGACCAATACATACTGCACCTCAAGACCAACTGTACTTTCTTTCCCTTTCCGAATCTGTATCCCCTACCTACCTACGCTGATAATACGCTGACACTATGTACGTCAACACAACAAAACTTGCCTGTATCCGGTCGCAGGTCTTACGGCGTTGCGCCAGTGTGCGCTGTCGCTCCTTCTGCTCTAGAGTGGCCGAGAACATTTGCGCCAGGGTCTGCCGTTTGTCGTACGGGTCTTTGCCGCTGCCAATTGGGAGGTACCATGTATTGGTCAAGTTAGTAGAGTGGGACGGGGGATGGGGGACGGTTGTTATTGGGAGCGGGGATAAAGGGAGATGGCGTTACAAACGTTTTGAACATGCATTGGATTGAATTGTAGGCCATTTGGGAGGCACCATGCATTGGTCGAGTCAATCGGGCTGGCAATATAACGTTCAATATTAGATATAGAACGTTTTGATGTGCAAGAGTTTGTTGTTCTAAACAAGGTGGATGAATGAACCAACCAACCTAGTACAGGGTAGTCGCACGTGGAACGTGAATGTCGATCGGTGACCAACGGTCGCCAGCAATAAACACAGGACACCGTTATGCAACACAGCGACGTGCATGCATAGGCCAGGTTACAAGCCAGGTTTACACCAGCGCCCAGTCAAAGACTGGACATACACTCTGAAGTCAAATGCAGATATCACGAGCGCATTCCCACATCAGACACAGGGTACTGAATGAATTCAACGGTACATGCAACTGGGAGACGCTCACTGCAACACCGCCTATTGCGCTATATAAAGAACGGCGTTTGAATGAGTAGATCAATGTATATTGGACTCCGGCCATTACGTTGAGAGTTAGGGGTTAGCCGGATATCCTACAACACAGACGGACGCAGGCACAGATATACAATGTTGCATGTACTATGTAGTGTTGTATCTACCGGGTGCTTGTGATTACCAAGTCATGGCGTAAGCACTATGCATGTTTCAATGTGCTTGTGTTCATTACTTAGTACTGTTGAGATTTACCCGTGTTGTGTATGTACTAGGCACGCTGCTACACACTATGGCTGGTGTGTAGTTCATCCCTTTGCGCGTGCATCTTAGTGCAAGTACCATACATACACAAGGTAGTCTACACATACACATATGTGCCTTTACATATTATTCTAAACTACAACATAGCCGCACTCATGTAATGAGCGCAAGTGTGCACACAAGAGTCTCTCACATATATATGCTCCTTTTCCACAACAACAACCGACTATAAACATTCGCGTGTGCATACCGACATAGAACACACCGCATTTGAAAAAACCAAAACAACCCAACTACACCCCATGACTTACCTACTGACTGTCGCGTACTTAGACTCGTTCTGTTTCCTACGTGACATTGCCTTGGCCAGCGCAAATGTCTGTGTCTTGCCAAACAACTTCCCGTAGTTAAACTCCCCACTGCTGCCGCCCATACTGTCACACGCACTGTCGTTCCCCCGGCCCTCCCCCGTGTCGGAGCCGTTTCCTGCCACACATGACACGGTGTCAGCCTGGCTTGACACCGCATCCCCAGTGCTTTGCGCTGTGGTCGGTGGTACGCTGGTAGCTTTCTCTGACAGTGTGTGTTGTGTGTTGTTACCTTTCTCTGACAGTGCGTGTTGTGTGTTATGTACACCCCTTGTGTCATACCCTGCATACTTAGACTTGCCCGTCTGGTGATCCTCCACACCGACACCTTCGGCACTGACACGCTCGGCGACACCAGTCCTCGTAATAGGTACACACTCACGACCAGCCTTTAATACTTGTGAATCATCGCATTCTCCTTTGCCTTTCGACATATCATCTGTGCTATCGACTTCTGCCCCAATCACTTTCGCCTCTGTCGCAACGTTGTGTGCCACACTATCTGATTGTTTACGCAGACTCTCCCGACTGTCCCACGCCATGTGCGTGTCCGGTTCATCGCAGTCCATAGATGAATCGGGCGCGCTCGTCCCGATATATACACTCGAATTCAAAGCGGGGCCCGCACTCTGCGTACCTTCTTCAGCACACATCTCTTCACCCACCTTCCCAGGCCTTGTGTGGGTGGTCGGTATCTCTATCTCCATACCTACCACGCTATCTCCCCCCATAGACACGCGCCCATAACATCGAGACTTCTCACTGGCTGTGTCTGAGTACTCCGCCGCAGTACGCCCACTACCAGTCATAGACACAGGGCTTGCATTGATATGTGGTGCGTCGAGTGTCATAGCCTGTAGCGGCTCCCCTAATACCACACTCTTTAAACTCACACTTTCGTGCGCACATACCGGCGCGATGACCTCTGGCGTGGCCGTGACACTGACAGCACGTGATACGACAGCCTGCTCCCCATCGGCCGCCACACATGTCGTCGTCGCCGTGCTACGTGTTGATACTGAAGAGGCTATAATACCTATCGCCATCATGTCTGCATCGACTGCATTGGGTGTCGCTACAGATACGTCTGTGTCCTGAGTGTCCTCAGAAGGCTCTATGCTGATCTCCCCTTCCTCTGTAGTGTACGCTTTCTTTACCTTTGATGGCTTTTCAACATATCCTTTCTGACCATCTTTTCCTGTGGTATGTTTCCCCACCGTTGGCATGGGCTGTTGAGAAGGAAAATGTGCCAAGGAAGTTGTTTGCGTTTGCAACGAAACAACGTTGGCACTCCGTAAAGGTGTGATGAAGTCATCTGCGATGAGCAAAGGTGTATCACAATGAGGTTAGAAGTGAAAGGTATAACAGGATATTCCAAACGATTCCCGACAGATGTGTATCAAGTGATCCTTTGATATGTTAAATTGAAGCGGAAGAAAATTCCAGGGCTATTCAATTGACGAATCACCTGTAATCGTATGACAAGCCAATGTTCCACGGTCTACATATATATTTATATATATATATATATATATATATATATATATATATATATATATATGGATATATATAAACAAATATATATATATATACATATATATATATATATTTGTATAGGTAGATATATATATATATAATGTATATACATACATGTATATAAATATATATATATATTTATTTATACATAGAATTTTGTCGTATTTGAAATCTCGTATACGTGAAACAAGCATATATATCTCTTACGAGATTGAATTTGGGTGACAAATTAATTGTTGTAGGCAAGTGTATAGGGCACACATAATATGCGATTGTATGATTGTTACGGGTTCTTATTCGCTTTGTCCAGTGTAGATACTTATTGTGAATTATGTGAATAGATATTCTTTAAATATTCTGACAACGCGGCAAGATTTTTAACTGATACAAGCAAGCACTCAGAGACAATTTATCACTGTAGAAACAATAAAAGTTATGCACGATACAAGTCAAACTCTGCCCTACGATTTCTTCTAAAATAGATGCAGGAAACACGTGAAAAAACACGTGAAAGTAGATGACGAGAAGTCCCTACCCAACGCCTCGAAGAAACTGTCCATGTCGTGGCTTGCACCTATCGCATCGCAAAACCTCTCACTTGCTGTGGACTCAACCGGCTTGAACGACATCTCTTCAATCGAACACTTTAAGTCGGACTCAATCTTATCCCAATCTGATACTGATATATCCTCGGTGTTCTCAGACTTTGACCTTCTAGTATGCGCAGTTTCCGAGCTATTTGATATTGTCGATGGTGAAATCCTCGAGCTTTTGATAGACGCTTGAGAAAAACTCATACCGCCATGTATATGATTGATATGTCTCTGCACTTAAAGATATTTTAGATGTACTTGTTGATTCGCGATGTACTTAGTGAGAGTTAAAGTATAAAACGTATGTTAGATTGTATAAAGGGATGATGCATAGTGGTATTAAACGTTCGCCCTATCATACACCAACAATGAATTCCAATCCGATAAGAAAGAGCAAGCGCTTCGGAAAAGGGTGGATATCGCCTGCTTCTCAAAGACACCCAATGTTCACTACATCGAAGAGTATATGAATAAGCAATACCGAATGCAAGCAGAACCATATGTAGTATGTGGTGACTTCAATTGAATAATGTACATATTGATTTTTTTTTAATAGTGACGGAAAGTCGGAAAGGAGTTATCGGTCCGATCTGCTCCTGATTTGGGTTTTGATAATCGACCAATGAAATGTTTTGTTCTCGGTTCACCTTGCCGGGAAAGCAAAGACGACCACAAATGTTTTTATTTGTAAAATATCGATTCCCCTCGACGACGTGTGTGTTTATGAATAATATAAACAAGCGTGTGCGACTGAGTTTTGATGTGCCTTCTGTATTAGTGTAGTATATACACTATACCAAATCCAGAGTCCAGGGTTCACATTAAAGGATTTGAGACCTACTCTGGATTCTAGCCATAGCTCGGACCTTGACAACATATTCAATTTAGTGACAGATTTTATCGTTAATGTGCTAGAGGCGCCCACAGAATCACTCGACTTTCTAAGCCAAAGCAAGGGAAGGCGCACACCAGCAGAAAGACATTTGTATACTATATATACACAAATCCACAGACTTAGTCACAGATCCAATCACAACGTCATGTTGAGCGGGTCAAAGGTTGTCTTGCCCGGGCTACCGATACTGCGCTCACAGTCACGGGTGGGATGTAGAACCACAAACGTGGTCTTAAAAGTAAAGGCCTCTACCGCGATGAGAAGTATTTGCACTGCTGTATGCATGTCCAGAATTGAAAGATATACGTCCAGGAATTGTATCACTACTAGACCAATGCGAACACATAGTTATGACAGTAAAACATATTTACAGTCACAGTGGTCGAATATACAGCGGTGTTCTGGATGTGCATACTCGGTTGCAGCACGTCCGGCTATGAAAGTGTATCGCTCAACCAGCATAGACCCGTATGCAAATCTAGCCTTAGAGGACTGGATGTATACACAGTGGGGCAGACCCAATAGCACAGCACGTGATGTCCTTGGTGTAGGTAAGTCTATAGTAATTGTCCGAGAGTTATATTTACATCACGTATTTATTTATACAACCTTGAGAATACAATGTATGTGTTGATATCATAACTTCATTTTTGTGTCGATGTGGATGTGAACATATATTAATCTGTTTTTTGAGTTTACCATTGCAATTTTTGAGTTTGCATGGATATGAATATATGGAAATATATTTTGATACGTACACACACACGCACACACACACACACACACACACACACACACAC
>NW_014040189.1:49626-72391 GCF_001186125.1 Sphaeroforma arctica JP610 | reverse complement strand
CATATATATATATATATATATTCATTTTTGTGAGTGAGTGAGCATATAAAGAGTGCCGCAGTGATATCTCGATAAAAGTAGCTTGCATATTTTAATTTTCAAGTCTGCATGATGTGTAGCCTTCCTTCTTAAATACGCGACTCTCAAATTCATCCATTTAGATACAGGGAATTTTTTTTGTATCATTATTTATATATCATTATGTACAACATGTATTTGCGCTCTTAAACAAGCATGTACATATGCTTTCACAATGTCCAACGATGCATTAATTTTTTACGATCGAATATGTTTCTTTCATCTATATTACACAGACGACATGCAATCGGATAGTTGCGTTCTCCTGTTTTGGGTCGATGAGCCTTCGGTTGTGATCGGCCGAAACCAAAACCCCTGGACCGAATGTGACGTCAGCGGAATGCACAGAGACCACGTCCACTTTGTGCGCCGAAAGAGCGGTGGGGGCACAGTATACCACGATAGTGGCAATCTGAATATATCACTCGTGACAGGACGTGACGCCTACACTAAACACAGGCTAACTCGAGTCATCGCCACAGCGCTCAACCGGGATTTTAAACTGGGCGTGTATGTGAACGACCGCAATGACCTGGCCATTAATGGCAAGAAGGTGTCCGGCTCCGCGTATAAATTGGGCGGGAGATGCGCCTATCACCATTGCACCCTTCTCACCACCACAGACATCAAGAGTGTGGGCAAGTACTTGCATTCTGATAGAGAAGGCATCGTAGATAGTAGAGGGGTGTCGAGTGTGCGATCACCTGTGTCGGCGTTGTGTGACCATATGCCTGGAGATGGGAGTCTGACCATCGACGCTGTCATAGACAGTATAACTCGCGAATTGGGCCAACACGTGCTCGAGGGTGGCCTCAGTGGGAATGAGGTAAATAGCTATAACTCTGAGGGAGAACGCGGTAATGTAAACTCAAATGATGTTGGAAGTACGACAGTACACCAATCTGTTTCAAGTACTACTCACCAGCCCGAAGAAATAAATCCTGAGACGGACATGGCTGTAGGTGAGTGGTGCAAGCAGTATCGTGATACGCTGGTTGGCTGGGACTGGCAGTATGGCCAAACACCACAATTCACTCAACAAGTACGCCGCGTATTTCCATGGGGAACTGCTGCGCTGACACTGTCTTGTAAACGAGGTGTCGTAGAGAGTGTCACCACAGAGTTCGGCGAACTTCAGGATAGTAGCACACTGTCCGCTACGGTTGGGAATGTCAAAGCAAAGCATGAGGCTATATCTCAGGAGATACGAAACGTGTGTGTGAATACCAGGTATGCCGTACAAAGCGATATGCTTGTGGCCAGACGTTCCTGGCTGGCATCCGCGGGTGCAACAGACCTCAGTCAAACAGAGCAGACACGTGTGGCGGATCTACTGGATTGTTTAGTAGACATCTACACGATTTAGCGTATCTTCCACAAGATTTAGGTAAAACTATGACACAGTACTGATTCCTTGCTTCGTTGTCCTGAGGGCTGTAGTCTAGTATTGTAGTATAAGAAGAAGTGTATTCCATATATATTTTCAGCAAAAATGGGAAAATCTCGTGTCGATTTGTTAGTCGTTACTTACAACATTGCTAGTGTATGGGCAACAAAGAATTATCCCCTATAGACTGACTTTCAGATTTGATATATATAGCATTCGACGAGTTGTTAAAAATCCAATATTGTCTTTGCCGCATTCAAGGATAATCTCATAAGTTTCTGTTCACGTGAGCGATCTTCCCCATTTAAAGTGATGAATTGTGAGCGGCAGATATTATATTGAATGCACTAGCGAGGCTCGAGGATAAAATTTGAACTTGCACTCCATCGGGGTTGTTGGTACTACTTCTCGCTTATGCTTTATTACATGCTTTGCTGAACATTCAGGGCTGCATGGGTCGAAAGTTACATTTAGCGCAGTTACGAACATGCGCTTGTTATCGATCATAATGTGATAGATGTATATATTTATAAAGCTCGAGAGCACGGGAATTCCGCTTGCTCAAATCTCAGGCGTGGCCGCCTGTTCCAAGTCACAGCTTGTGGTTGTATATCCACAAGTTCATCTGTCACGAGTATCTCAAAAGCACGCTAGCCCTGGAGGTGTTGCCGACTGTGCAATTTTAGGTAGCGGCGTTTTAAACTTGTTGATAAATACACCAATTGCTCGTGTTGTATTTTGGATTTGGGAAAGACAGAAGACACGCTCGCCCCTGTGTGGCTGACAGTCACAGCGTCACACCCGGTCACCAATATAAAAATATGCGTTGAAACTTGAAAAGTTCATTTCGCGTTCAAACGTTTTGTACTCGATTGGGTTTTTGGGGTTTTTTTAAGTCGAACCTTCGTGCCGTTCTATGTAATTACACCGTCGGGATTTACTGGGCCATGGACTCATGTGGGGAACTGGAGTTTTCGAGTGGAAAGTGAATCCTTTTCAACAATAAACGTTATGTAGAAGGCCGACGGTAGATTGGCAGGTCCACAGCTTCCCGATATCAGATTCGTATTTATATACTTCTTGAATATAACATATAGATACTACACACACCAAGCACCTGCGCTATCTATATACACCTAACGCAGAACAGACACCCGTTTGTCACTCCGTTACACAACAATCAATTAGAATGGCTGCCTCTGCAACCCAAGCTGTGCGTGATCTCGATGCCGCTGTTGAAACACAAGCTCAAGCCGGTAAACTGCACCGTTGCTTCACCTGTACACCTGACACTTTTGTTCATCGCGCTCCAATAGCATAAAAAGAAGTCCTTGTGTTATGGTGCAAAGTCGAGTATATTCTGTGTGTTGCTCCACATGCAGGTGTTCAGTATGAGTTGTGTGTCGACATACAAGGTATGTATTTGATGTGTGTCGAGATGGGAGGCAAGCACAGCGACACTCCAGTGAATATATGTTGCAAACACTTTCCATGCGCCTGTACTGATTTCTTGATATACGCATCAAGGATTAACCCGTTGAACTGCGAAGTAATTTCTACGTCGCTTGAATCTACTGCAGGTTGTTTTCTTTTTTTCAATCGACCACCCGGCAGACAAGTACATATTCAGTGTTGCAGCGTAGCTGATCTGGTGTGTTGTTTGTGTGAATTTTTTATTATTAGTGCGCAAACTCAAAGAGAACGGAGCAAGCAAAGATGAAATAACTGCGGCTGTAGACGAACTCAAGAAACGGAAGGCAGATCTCGCAGCCCACAAGTCAGAAAAGGCTGAGGAAGATAAAGGCAGCCAGAAAATAACGCCTTGGGATGTGCAAGGTGCTGTGGTTGACGGAGTACAACAGGTATGTGTGTGATAATTAGTGCGGATTATATTTGAAGAATGTGCCTGAACTGTTTAAGCCATTCAATGTTATTAGTTGTAGAGTATATTTTTTTATCTGCGCGGAGTTATGATTGCGTGTGTATTTATTAACTCAATAATACGCATCAGCTCAGTCCGATACACACACGCACACACACACGCACATATATATATATATATTATGTATGTATGTATGTATGTATGTACTGTATGTATGTATGTATGTCTGTATGTATGTACGTATGTATATATATATATATATATATATATATATATATATATATATATATAAGAATATATTATAGTCTATTATATATATATATATATATATATATATATATATATAGATATACATATATATATATATATATATATATATATATGTGTGTGTGTGTGTGTGTGTTTGTATATATATACCGTACATGTATAAATATGTATAAATTTATGTATATGCATTGTAGGTGTATATCTATATACCAGTTTACATATGTGCATAGATAGATATATATCTACTTTACTAATACACATTTTTGAATTTAATTACAACTGCGGACTATATTTCAATAAGCTCGTTACGTATCCATATACATACATATGTGTGTAAGTTTTCTCATCCACTCAAAATTGGATGTAAGGGTTGTAAGTTTGCCAAATCGTACGGGTTATATATCTATTTGTGCTTGCTTATACACATTCACGTGTGAATATCAAGTAAGCGGCCTCACATCGGTATCGCATGAAGTGTCTATGTACCGGGCAAGTAAGCTCATGTATACACCTTACATCATACTACAGGGCGTCGATTACAACAAACTCATTGACACGTTCGGCTGCAGTCCTCTGCCCCAGTCGCTCATCGAACGGTTCGAGCAGTTGACTGGACGCAAGGCACACATGATGCTTCGACGCGGAATGTTCTACGCCCATCGGTGAGTAGTCTTTGAGAACACGGGTGCACGCACACTTGTAGGATCATTTACGCAGATATATGATCTTACCCTAGACCTGACGTGTGTATAAATGACTCGATCACGCTTAGATGGAATTGGCTGCCGTATACAATGGAAAGGAGGGGGAGGAGGAGGGGACAGAGTTGTGAGGGCGTGGTAGCTATATTCATTTCCTGTTAAAATTCATAGGCCGAGAGTCGGTTGGACAGTGTTCGACAACTCCATCGCCTTTGTTGACATTCTAACCGTATTGTTGCTTCTTTCGCATACAACCAGTGAGTTCGACAAGATTCTAGACCTCTACGAGAAGAAAAAGCCTTTCTACCTGTATACCGGTCGTGGCCCGAGCTCGGGTATGGATGATATCTCTTGGCCGCAATAGCAGGGTGCACTGTTGCTGCAGCTATATGATCCTATAACCTGTCGCTTCATGCATCATAGGAGAATCTAGCGTTAGACACTCTGCATGCGTACTTCCTGACACCCTCAATGTCTCATTGTACAGATGCACTCCACATGGGTCATATGGTGCCGTTCATCTTCTGCCAGTACCTGCAAGAGGTGTTCGATGTGCCTATTGTAATCCAGATGACTGGTATGTGAGCGTTCCCTTCCGTATGGTTACGAGCCCGCGGGAGTGACAGCTAATAGGAAGCGTATAGATGCGCTGTAGATGGACATAGGTACCGTTGGTATTGTCTGGATTGATCAGAACTCGGGGTTGTCGCACGCTACCGCTGTCAATGTGTTTGTGAGCACGTGCTGCAGTCGTGCCAGGCCAATGGTTTATAGTGCTTTGTGGTGTGTGCAGACTGTTGGTGTGCCGTGACTGTGTTTGTGCTACCCAGTGCCATCCTTTTGTATTGGTATTGTTTGTGCTGTGCTGCGTTCCTTCTAACAGGCAGGTCCCAATTGATAAGCTTCCCACACGGCTGAACGCTATCTGTGGGTGCATGATTACTTGACCTTGACTGTGGACCGGTCCTGGTGACTCCTATATGCGGATACACCCCTTATTCGATTGCAAGTCGGGCAAATGTTTTACTCGCTGTGGACTGACATCTATATGGGGTGCTATGGTCAACTACACTATCCCACGCCGGAACATGATACGATAATATAGTACACCGCACTTCAGCAAATACATTAACAAGGAAGTATGTGCTCTCATACCCTACCGGGTTCCTCGGTTCTTGCAGATGACGAGAAGTTCTTGTTCAAGGACCAGAGTCTGGTTGACTCCAAGCGCTTCATGCGTGAGAATGTCAAGGATATCATCTCCGTTGGCTTCAACCCCGACAAAACGTTCATCTTCTCGAATATGGAATACATTCAATATCTTTACCCTAACATTCTCGAGGTCAACAAGAAGATCAACATCAATCAGTTAAACAACACTTTCGGCTTCGATGACACGTATGTACGATCGTGGAGATTGAATGTTATAACGCTCGACTTGCACACACTGATGTTATGTGTTGTTTAGTCGGACATGTATATTGTACACCAATTGCAGCAGTACCAGATCAGCATGTGGGTTGCAAATGTGCGCGTGCTCGCTCGTTTAAAAGATTCAACTCAATAATTATCACATCTCTACAGAACAATTGTCGGCAAAGTAGCCTTCCCGCCCGTGCAGATGGTGCCGTGCTTCAGCAACACCTTCCCTCACATCTTTGGGACTAAGAAGGACATTCCCTGCTTAATCCCGGCCGCGATCGATCAGGTCAGTGGGTGTATGTGGTTCAGTGACTGCGCACGCCCGCACCTACCAAGCATACCCTATACGTAAGAAGCGAGTTGTTGGTTGGCCTAGAACATTGTCTTAGTATTGCGTATGGTGACGTTTCGCGCCCATGTGCCCGTTTGAGATCATGAATTCGTCTCCATTTCATCGAACCGTCTTGCTTGTAAGATGTTAGCTGGCGAAGAGGGGAGATTCTATAGTAGAATCTGACAGCCTGTTTCGTTAGGCACAAAGCCCACTACATCGCAAGCAATCTATGAAATCTATTCCCATCAGACCTCATTGTCATTGATATCGGTTGCCATGGTTACGTTATCACGCAGGATCCCTACTTCAGACTCACCAGGAACATTGCGGGCGGGTTAAAGTACAAGAAGTGCTGCACCATATACTCCAAGTTCTTCCCGGCACTCCAAGGCGCTGGATCGAAGATGAGTGCGAGTGTGGACACGTCCGCTATTTTCACTTGTGACACGCCTAAGCAGATCGCCAAGAAGGTACTGCCCGGACCATGTGGACGTACTATGTCAGATATTAGAGCTGTGTTATAATTATGTGAGAACATGCATGTGTATTGGGCTTGCAGTCACTGATTTCAACCCTCTTTCCATGCTTACAGGTGAAGAAATATGCGTTCAGTGGAGGTCGAGAGACCCTTGAGGAACATCGTGAGAAGGTGTGTGCCCTATCTGTGCAACAGTGTCAACTTTGGTTATCATATTTACCGATACATACGCGTAACCTTCGTCCAGATGGGCAGTCTTCGTGCGGTTTGCCCGTAGATCCAAGGTGTGGGTGTATTCCTACCACGCGATCGCTTATAACGATGCATGTGCACAGGTCTGACGGGTGGTATTCTGTAGACAGCTTTTACAAATCACTACGGCGATATGTATCATGGTTCATGCAAATAATCATCGGCAGTCTTTGCACGTGTCAGATATGATGCGAAAAGCGAGCTTGTTTGCGACTGACCTGCAAACTATCGAAAACCCCAACTGACCAATCGTATGCCCCCACCATTCAGAAGTTGCCACTTTCTTGGCTTCTCTCATTAACCATATAAAACCATAAAAAAAATTCACACTCAGGGTGGGGATTGTGAGGTGGATGTAGCATACCAGTACTTGACCTTCTTCCTCGATGACGATGTGGAGCTGAGGACCATCCATGACAGGTACTCCTCCGGGGAAATGCTTACGAGCGAGGTCAAGGATAAGCTCATTGAAGTGCTAGTGGAGTTCACCCAGAAACTACAGGCGGTAAGTGGTGTGGCTGTGTATGACTGTGCCCTGCAGCTACAGACCGTGTGTAGTTTTATGCACGTGCAACCGGAAGCTACAGACTGGAAGTGTTGTAGATGTGTGAGTGTGCTCGGACGATGCAGGCTGTATGTGGTATAATCGTATTTGTAGAGGTCACGGGTAACAACTCGTCCGCCTCCACCCACAGCGAGATTGCATACACACTCGGTGTATTCATTGGTACACACCCAAGTACACACACTTCTCTTTGTGCACGCATACCTCCTTCTCGCATACTTCTTTCCCATTGCGTGCACAAACTATCTCATATGCAAAGCCCTCCGTTTGTTACTGTACAGCGCCGTGCCACTGTGACAGATGCGGAAATCGACCTGTTCTGCTCTGTGCGTCCTAT
This sequence comes from Sphaeroforma arctica JP610, assembly GCF_001186125.1. Lineage (NCBI taxonomy): Eukaryota > Ichthyosporea > Ichthyophonida > Sphaeroforma > Sphaeroforma arctica. The sequence continues at coordinate 64,688 of NW_014040189.1, read as the reverse complement.
CAGTTACGAGCGCAAGTAACTGACAAAAATGGTGATAATTTAGATTAAGGGTGCAATAAAGTAGTAGAAACCTGCGTGATTCTGTAGTGTGCTAGCTGAATCGCAAGCGTTGCCTTGCAGTGTGCTTGGCTGCAAAGTATGTAAGCGTTTAAGTAGCCGCGCTCTTCATATGCATGTCTTACATAGTTCGGGCTACTGTATAATCGTAGTCTATCGCACTTGCGGAGTGTTTAATCGCAAGTGCGGTATTAGCGTAAGTTCACTGAGTGACCTGAACTCTCGAGGTTTTTCACGAACTTTAATCTGCTGAGGCACGCACATCCCTGTCGGTTTGACGCATATTTTCCCCTTGTACCTATTGGTTACATGTTGCGTGAAACTGGCGACCGTCACGGATCTTAATTGGCTTCTGTTCGGTGCAATTGGACCTAAGATTTGTACTACAAGTATGATAGATCTTGACACTGACATATTGACTATATTAATGAATATGTGAATACTCGAAACCGGCCTGTTCACCTGGCTTGGTAGGAGGGTGTGGTTCTGTCACATTGTGTATTCTATTCAAATCCGACAAAAATATTTTAGACCAATTTTTTAATTATAGCTATTCGCGCAACTATTTCTCATTCGTATGGATAAGCACAGCCTATTTGGCTCTCGCAAACAGACCATCCTTAATTGATATTTCGCACCACACGCTGCCACACAACATTGCTGTACGACATGGAAACGACGATTCGTGGTATGCACTGAAAAATCGATTTTTTCCATCAACTGTGAACAGCATGCGGGTGTTTGTAGAGCATCTCGCCACAATATTCATGGATATATACACTAATTCTAAATTTTATTTCGTTATATGTACGTATACACTAAGTCTAAGATTTGTTTGGTATAAAGGAATGTACTAAATCTGAACATTCGGTACGCACCACTGATCGACGACTTAATAGTCATGATTCTTGAAGCGATAGTTAAAGACACAATCATGTCATCTGACGACGTTTAACGTGTGTATCGCGCCTTTAAAGTTTAACAATTGGCGTCAAGATGTCCAATTCCCGAGAATACAGCCGAGCAATGTTATTCTGCTAGCTTCGGACAAGCGAAACAGATGCTGAGAGTATCTCCTCCGGTCTGGGCCTTTTTTTGGCCACTCGCAACCAAATGTGCTTTTCTGGTGTACGTAAACTTGATCTTAGACGGACTGTCTCACCACCTCGTAAATTGTAGTGCAAGCGCGTAAACTAGCGCACAATTCAAGAGCTCTTATCACCGTCCTGCACATCTTTCACGATCGCATCCAAGTGAGTCTGACTATCCACCTGACCTTCTTCATCAGTGAACTCACTCTTTGCCACCACAGCAGCAACCTGCTCTGTATCCACACATTCCCATGCGCCGTATGGCTCGTCTCCGATTTGCATACATTCACAGACAAGCGTCCCTGCATCATCAGTATGCAACGTTCCTAGACCGAAGACTTCGTTCCCATTGTCCCATCTGCATCCGGCCTCGGCCTGGCGTTCTTGCCTGGAAGTGGGCGATGCGTTGATATGTATCGCACAAATAGCGGCTATAAGAGTTAATACGTTTTTCATGATAGTTTAAAATGAAATTTTGTTCTTTTTATATTTACAATATGAACGAGATGTTGTGTTTATCACACGAGTACAAAAGTGTTTAAAATTGCTGCCAGTACTGTCGTATATGTATGTATCATACAGTACAATTGTTTTTGGAAAAATTAGAAAGACTTTGGAAAGAAAAGAAAAAATGTTACTGAGGACGATATTATTTTGAAAAATAGTACTATATAGAAGAAAAATAGAAAAGAAGTGATATTTGATGTTTACTCCTTGGCAATCCCATTGTCGTCGATTGGTTAAAAGATAAGTGGTGCATGCTATCTCTGAAAACTTTATCATTGCACTAAAATTTAAAAAAACCATTATGGCCCAGGTCCAGTCAGCCACTCAGGTGCTAAAATTGAGTGAAGATTGTTACTCGCCAGTCGCCAATGGTGACTGGTCCCGGTGGTCAGTCATCAGTGGTCACTTTTGACCTTTGGTCTAAACTCAGTGGGTGGCGTCAAAAGCCTTTTGTACTTTTTCAGTCAGCCTGTTTGCAATCCTGAAGACCTGAATCAAAACTTATAGGCCATACATACTATTTATGTAATAAATTTTAAATTTGTCCTGACAATACATACTGATATCAAAAATCGAGACTAAAAAGCTTTTATAGAATAGGTGCATAAATTTGGTCACAATATATAGGTCAAATTATACCACTATACATTGCAACGCTAAAGAATATTCCGTTAAACATTTTACTATAAGTTCAACTTTTAAAATTCAACGAGTCCTGAGTCCCTGACTCCTGAGACTCCTGACTTCCAGTCACCCTGAGCCCGGAGGCCTCAGCCCTCAGACCTGAGACTTGAAGTTGAGACTTGAGAGGCTGAGATAAAAAATATTAAAAAATGCCGTGAGCCCGGAGGCCTCAGCCCTCAGACCTGAGACTTGAAGTTGAGACTTGAGAGGCTGAGATAAAAAATATTAAAAAATGCCGTGACAAACCATTTATATTGTTATCAAAAGAACAAAAAAAACTTGTTTTAAAACTTACAGCGAATTTAAGTCCAAGAAGAAGAAGAGGAGTGGCTTTTTTCAAGTACGTTTGTTTTTAAAAAACAACATTTTTATATATAAAATATTATCATTTGGTTTTGTTCTTTTTTCTTTTTCCCGAAAATGCATAAATATTTACGATTCAGTTACATATTGGTGTTTTATTTATTTTTAATTTATTATTCTGTTGTCCTATTTTAAATTTTCATAGCCTTCTGAAAATTAAACAGGATTTTGAGCATAGCCCTTTAAAAAAAAGAAAATTAGACAGAAGGTTATGTTTTTTTTTAAAACAAAAACATTATGTACTGTGTGTATTTAAGAAAAATATACATAGTGCTATCAGGTCTCTTTGTATTTATATTGCAATCTAGGAATCAGAGGATTAGGAGCCTGAGCCCTGCGGCCCTGAAGCCTGAGTCGATATTCTGTTTTTTTTTCTTTCTTTTTTATAAACAGCATACGATATGACGTGATGCACAACATAAATAATATTTTGAAATACCTGATGGGCCGTAGCCCGTAGACGGTATGTATTTAAAACTATTTTGAAAAATTAGAATTACTTTTGTATATTTCTTTGCGAGTCTGTTTTTTTTAACTTTAAAAATATAAAAAAGGAGGCTCCGAGGCCAGGTACGGAGAAACTCGAGAATGCGACTCGAAAAATGAATATGTATTTACACCTAAAAAACTTAAAAAATTACATATTCCTAAAAAAAGTCACGAGTGATGAGGGTGACTGTGCAATTGTAAGTGACATCACATCAGATGGATATGAATATTTAGGGCGTGTACCAAATCGGATCTTTTATTTTGAGACAACAAAATAAAATAAGTATGAATGAAGAACTTCTGTACAAATACTTTGAAAATAGGGTTTGATGGGTTTACGACTTTACGCCTTGGTTCTCTAAAGTAGGGCTTTGAAAAAAAACAACTGACGACAAGTACGTGATACGTCCGTCCGTCCAGTATTTTTTTGTACTTTGTCCAGAAATCTGAATGGTCGTCCAGACCACAGACACGAAATTTAAACTTTCTGTCCACTTAACATCCCTGAATGCAGTCGCACCGCCCGCACGGGTGCACGTCTCGGTCGAAGAATGACTATGAGCTGAAGACTGTAAAAATATCGCGCGTGATAGAGTATAGACCTGGTTACCTGGTGGTATAGACAGACTAAGGCCTAAGGGGTAAGCACTGAGAGTCTGAGCTGTCTGAGACTCTGAGCTTCAGTGAGGTCTCTCGCTCACTCTCTACTCTAGAGTAGTAGTTCTCTCGACTGAAATACAGATCCGAACTAATGTTTTGACAAAGTACCTCCCGATACCTTACCCCTTGAGTCTTTAAATACTGACAGGCCATTGGCTGAGAGAGTTTTTCTAGCTTTGTATTTTTCTTCCAGCGTAGTGCATAGACTACTTATTGATTGGTTGAAAAATAAAATAATAAGGTATATCATTTATTCATTGGACGTATAATTTTTATGTAAGTACGAAAAAACGAAACTATTGTCTGTCAACCAATGATATACTGGAATCCGGTTCAACGAAAGTCTGGACCGGTCCACGTAACAAGCCATTATGCTGTAGTTTAGGACTGTGCTTGCACCTCAGTCGATATCATGCTGTAAGGCCAACTTTATAGTAAAAGTAGCGTCCGTTGGTAGATGACTTGCAACCGCCGGTCAACAAACAAAAACACTCCGGTGTGCACTTAGAAAAGTACGGCAAGAATACTGCTACCGGTGTATTTAACAACTTTATAGTAATTTACATAGTACACAGTTGTTTACATAGTTAGCACAAGAGTTGTTTATTGTGCATTTTTGTTATGATAGTCAGTATGCCTGACAGTATATCTAGTAGCCTCGACGGAACGCCGCCATCTCCTCGAGTGCTGAATCGTACAAATGAGAGAATACAACTCACGCGCGAACAACTTTCACATTCAAATGCATTGCATTCACGTTCAAAATCAAGGCATTCACAATCACTTTCAAATGCACGTCACTCACAACGATCACACGTAGATAACTGGCGTTCAAACATACATACAGACGAGGCGAGAGACAATAGTTCTGATCATATAAAAGACGCTGTACATTTAGCATGTTACCAGAGAGATCAAGAAAGACAAAGATGAATCCAATACGAGGGTCGAAACAGAAAAACAAATGCCTAAATTGTCGAACACTAGTGCCAGGGGTCAAATAGATTAGGAAGCGATTGTTTGCGGGAGGTATTAGAAAAACGATTTTACAAGAGACAATCATTGTAAAAGTGGAAATACAAATACCGATTGTCAGAGCGGTAATAACAATACTAGTTTCACCAGTCAAGTAGGTGATAACAAAATGCTATTCACACAACAGGAAGGTGTAAACAATAAAGTAGTAACACAGCAAGTAGGTGATAACAATGTAGACATTATACAACAAATTGGTAGGGATAGGGTTTAAAGAGAAACAGCACTAGAATCCATGGGTATGAACTATTGTGTTACTCACAGATCCCTTGTCTAATAGCCGGGCCTCCACATTAGACGCTATGTTATAAATGTACACTTAAGCAGTACGTAAAATATAAACGTATTCTTAATAGTACAAGGAGCTTAAGTTTCCTGAATGGTTTTTAACGGTTTTATTTATTAATACCTTTTCCACTTTACATATCAGATATTTGGACAAGGTCATTCAAAGGCCCCAGTAAAATACCAAATTAACGATACCTATTTTATCTTCCGATCAGCCAACCAGATGTGCCAGTCTGATGAAGGCTAAGTTGGTAATTCTTGGTAAGTGGCAAGTTAATTGGTTAATGCACTAAACTTTCCATTTTTGAAATAAATAATGTTATCCCTCTGGACATCAAGAATGTTTTCTAAAGATAGGATTTTATGAGTCTCTCGGATTCGCCCCGACGAAACATACCATAGTTTCTAATAAAACGACAACGAAACACTAAGTACAATCCCTTTGGCGAAAACAGTTCTGAGAGGATTATATATAGGCAATGTCTCAGCCTCACAATCCCTCAGAGTATTGCTGTTTTCGCGAGGCATACCTAACTTTACCAAAAGACTCATTTCGTTTATTTACTTTAAATTTCACGATACTTGGACTTCACCTACGCGTTTAATTACTTTAAGGCATTAATATCGCCTTGATAGACCGAAACTTACAAATTTTAAATATAGCAAAGGTATTGATTACTTAGACTACTTAAAATTTGAAGGTAGATAACTACCACAAAAATTATCTTGTCCAAGCTAGTCCTTAAGAGACCAGCTAGCAGTCATAAGTTAATATTATGACCAAGAAAGACAATATTTCTTCTAAGAAGCTTAGAGCTGAAAGGGAGAAGATAGAGAGAGAATCCACTAGCGCTGCCGCAGCTACTGCTACCGCAAAAGCAATCGCCGCCGCTGCCGATGCGTTTAACCGCGTCGTAGCCGAAGCACTTGTCTCCGACATAATAGTCAACAAGAGAATGCTTCCGATAAGGATGTAGCCACTTCGATTAAGGGAGCTACTCCTACAGATAGAGCCCGAGGGCTAACTATTGCCTCAACTTAAAAGCTTGCATTTACGAGGCCAAGAAGTGAGACAAGGGACACGTCTCAAGACTCCCCAACCAATTCTTCTGACGAAAATTATAGGGGACAAAGACGAATCTCAAAGGGTTTGAATTTAATCGATTTGATCGCACAGCATTACACCAGCCCGCAGAGGGTTTCCACTCAGATGAGGTGACCGAACTTAATAAATCGGTCGACGATTACATCGTTAAAATTGAAATCGTCAATGGTGCGTACCGTGCTGATGATGTATCATATTTTTCTAATATGATCGCGTTCAAGCAAAAGTACATCGATCAGCTACTTCAGGGCCAACGTGAGCAAGACCACAGGGATAATCAGCGGTACATGTAATAGCCGGACCTCCACATTAGATTTTATGTTATAAACGTACTCTTAAGCAGTACGTAAAATATAAACGCAATCTTAATTAAGCTTCCTAAATGGGTTTAAATAGTATTATTAATTAATACCTTTTCCATTTTACATGTCAGATATTTGGACGAGGCCATTAAAAGGCCTCAGTAAAATACCAAACATAAGAGTTGGTCTAGTTCTATTAATAGAACTATAAAATTTCCAACTATTTATATCTGAATACTTCGGTAGCGAGATGGCTCAACCGAATATAGGTTTCTAGGGACTATTAACGTTACCTAGGGACTATTAACGTTACCTAGTTGATCTTCCGATCAGCCAACCAGATGTGCCAGTCTGATGAAGGCTAAGTCGGTAATTCTTGATAAGTGGCAAGTTAATTGGTTAATGCACAAACTATGTACATCAAGAAATTTTTTTCTTTTTTCTAAAGATAGGATTTTATGAGTCTCTCGGATTCGCCCCAACGAAACATACCATAGTTTCTAATAGAGCGACAACGAAACACTAAATAAAATCCCTTAGTCTCATTTCGTTTATTTACTTTGATATTTTCACGATACTTACGAGTTTACCTACGCGTATACTTACTCTAAGGCGTTAATATCGCCTTAATAGACCGAATCTTACATACAAGGGACAGATCAGTCGACTTAAGTCGGGCTGGGATGCCAACAGTAAGAAGGTCGAGTTTATAAGCAACCATGACCTCGACACGCTAACCCGTACGCTTAATGCGTTTACGGTCATGCTGAAGACGAATGATATCGCTCCCCAGCAATGGATTTCCGCTTTAATGCAGTCGTTTGACCCTACAGGAACAAATTACTTGATCCTGCAGCGACACCAGCATGAGCTAGACACTTGTCGTGACTGGCCAGCTGTGTGTTGGTTGATTACGTCCTTATTAAGCAAGGACATGCGAAATCCAAGACTGAGTTCAATCTTAACTGAACCAGTTGAAAATACTCCTATTCAGTGTAATATTCTAAAACTTGATGCTGATCTTAAACGTCCAGATATAACAAAGGACAAGGCGCAGCGATGGTACGAGTTTCTGGTTATGCATGTGTTCTGTATAAACATAGGGAACAACGACCGTGAAAGTCCGTACACCGAATTGCGACGTAAATACGCTACTGAGGCTCGAGACAAGGGACACGAAACAAAGTTTCATATATCCCGACATACGTGGAAACAGTTTTATTATACTGCATCCACTCGTTTTCCCACACACCGAGTAACCTCGAAAGGGAATCACGGCAGACGTCAGATGATAAACCTAATCAGACGCGTCCTAACCAGACACGTGCTCGCGACTCCACTCAATCCACGCCACCCAATAAACGGGCACGCACAGAGGCGAAGGCACCTGTACACGTTTTCATACTAAGTGTGACAAGTGTGAGAAGACCAATGAACCACATCGTAAATACTTTAGTTTTACGCGGAAAGGTAAACAATACAAGTTCAAATGTGCACCTTTGGGGTTGCACTCTTTACCAGCATTCTTCCAACAGGTAATAGAGGGAATGTTTGCAGAAATGCCTAACGATAGTCATCTTTTCTAAGACTAAGGGCGAACATGCCGCATTAGTCAGGCGAGTCCTACAGAGACTCAACGAGCAAAACTTCAAGATTAACAAGAAGAAATGTCACTTCGCCATGAGCGAAATACAGCTCTTAGGCTACCGTATATCCGGGGAATGTATTAAAATCGACCCCGGTAAGGTGGAACACCTGTTAGATAAGTGAACACCAACTACAGGAAGAGATGTGAACAGCATGTGTGGGTTTGTAAATTTCTTTTCAGATGGAGTACCACACTTGGCTGTATCTTAAACCTTTTGGACACTTAAGATGTCATAAAGGCAAACTAGGAGACTTGTGGACTAAAGAGTGTGATGACGCAATTAAAGCGCTCAAACATGCAGTCCAACAAGCCCCTGTTGTACAAGGACAGGTCAATGGCGTACCGTTTGAAATAGTTACGGACGCCTCCGACTTAGCCTTAGGAGGAGTATTATATCAGGTTATAGATAACAAACCTAGATATATACAATTCTTTAGTTGAGCGATGAATGCTTCACAGTTGAATTATCCAACTGTTAACAAGAGCTATTAGCCATAGTGGCAGCTCTAACACACTTCCGAGATTAATTATACGGAACGGCCTTTACGCTGATGTGTGATCAGAAATCTCTTCAATATATGAAAGAGATGAACCCCGACTCACAATACTTAGTCGCTGGCATGATACAATATCAAAGTTTTATTTTGATATAAAACATCTGCCAGGAATACATAACCATTTACCGGATATGTTATCGCGCTTCGTACCGGACTTTAATAAATCTGTACGTGAGTTACTAGCCACTGACTGGAAATGTAATTACAGGTGGTTTGAACTGGTTCAAAATACATTTGTGCCAGGGTTTAGGAAAGTAGATTCTTTGCTATATCAGGGTACCCGAGCCGTCCAGAAGACGCCCTGGAGGCATACTATAATATGTCGTATAGGTCCCATTGGAACAACCGAATGGACCCCTGCTGAGACCTTCCTTAACAAGGTCAAAGAATCAGAGATTCCACTCTCCACTATTTTGAACGTTATGCAGTGCAAAGGCAACACAGCACTTGAAGTCTGTGCACAAGAAATACGATCTACTATTGACACTACAATTAAGAAGCGTCAGTCTCTAGCTAGGACTCTGTTTAATAACATAAAGTCCAAGCCCGAAGTCTTTCAAAACCTATTTTTAAATGGATTAACGAAAGATAATCTTGAAGCATATACACATATAATGCGACTATTAAATAAGTCAGGTGTATCAAACGCACACGAGCGCACTTATGACACTCATGCAAAAGAAGGACAGGAGTCTGGAAACACTACAGACTTAGAGACCACGCAACCCTAACTTTATTCTGGAGGAGCAGAATGAAGAAAACATTCTTGCTTGGCTGACGCAAAACCATAAGCTGAAGCACCCGAATGTAGTAGACGCACTTAAAGATGCTAAGCGAAATGGGGTTGACCTGCCTACGTCCGAGCACACAGGCGACCGCTACGTATGCCGCTACTTTGATGTGGCGTCACGGTTTAAGGATAAGAATACTGAATCAGATATTCTCTTCGGAACAGCCTCCCAATGGATAACTAAATTCAAGAAAATTGGTTGAATATTTTGTTTTGAAATGAATACATTCACCACTCAGATCGACTGTTATATTTATAGAGCCAGTAAAAACCTCTGTGTCCCTACAATATTCAGCTACTTTTCAGCCCGGATGCTAGACTTCCTACCCCCGCTAAGCACGGGTAGACAGTCAAAACATCTGGAAACGACAATACTGAGCCCCTACTACTTTGTAATAGTAGCTCTATAGTATACAAAGGGCGTAGGCCCCAGAGTAAGGCCACTGGCCCAAAGAAAATGTATTTCTTGTGTGAGTAAAAAGTAAAAAACACTAAAATAAATACACTGTTGAGACTCGAGTGTTGAGTGTTGACTATTGAGTCATGACTCATGAGTCATGAGTGGTGGCTGTACATTGGTTTTTTTTTATACATATAATATATAAAACACCGCTGACGTCGGTGGGGAGCTAAAAGCATTAAAAAGAGGGAGAAATGTTATTTTATATTTTTTTGGGGGGTTTTCGTCTTTCGTACCCTTATTTGCTTTGCAAAAGCGCGCTCCATGGTTAAACTGCAACTTCAATTTTGGTTCACGTTTGGGTCCAGATTTCCAATTTCTTTTTGGCTTTTGTTCGGGGGGGGGGGGTTCGACTGAGCCCCCAATAACCATATCTCTTCTACTGCTGGTATCACCTAGTGTTTCTTGTATTGGGCCTTTCTATATTCATGTACAGGGTCTCAAATGGGCATAAAATGTTTTATTTAATTCCTTGACGTAATAGCTAAAGCTTTTAGTGATAAATATAGAGTATGTAGGCCGACTACATATTTAAATACAGATTCAACGTTTTACTTTCACATCATGAACAGAATCCATACACTTGGTCGAATTTTTAAATTTTAGTTTGAAAAAGAGCTCACTCACGGGCACACAGGGGTACGAATATCTGATCAGGAAATTTGAAACGTGGATTTTTGAAGCCATTTTGGCATTTTTATAAAATCTATGGCTCATTTTGTCATAAATGTCGCTATTGTTTTGTTTTAAAAAAACAAAAAGAGCTTTACGTCACAGCCGACTCATAGGTCTATCTTTTATTTTTTAATTCCGCTGTTTTTCACTTTTACTTTCGTTCTTTGACTTTGTCTATACGGCCTAGTGTTCCCTCAGCACATATCTTCCATTGTCGACTCACTTGGCCCAAGCTCCAAACGGGAATTTACTGACCACTTCTTCCTATCAATCTTTCCTGAACCACTACAGCGACTATGAGAGCCATACCCTATGTTCATACATTGTACCATACATACTTGCCATTTTTGAAATAAATATTATTATCCCTATATGTACATGAACCGAGTGATTATTTTTTGAATTTATGTTCTAAAAAACCAATTGGTGGCTAAAAATCGGATTCTGGAGAATTACTGCTATAGTACTTGATCAGATCACTGAACGACAGTCGAAAAACGAAAACATACCTTGCGCAGATCGATCACCGGGCAAATGTATTCGAGAATGCAATTGAGATTGGACATAATGTACGGTGTGTCGTATTCCTTGACGGTATTGTACATATCATTCGCCACGAAGGATCCTCCATAGGCACCGGCCCAACTGAACATACCAACACATCTCTCCCGCATCTCTGGGAGCTCTCGAAATGCCGTGAGTAGATCGGGGCACCCCTGCATAGACAGATAAAGAATATGATATAAGAATGATTTTCATTTTAGATTTTAATAGGATATGAAAATCATATACAGACTAATGACAACCACCCTCTCATATATTAATAGAAGACTAAAAAATTAACACGACTAAAAACTGAAAATAATTGTATATGAAAGAAAGTGACTGCTTGAAATTATAACGACATTTGTACCTTGCTATATCCAATTGTGATGAATTTTTCCGGCACCTCCATACGGTTGCGGGTTGGCAGTCTGAAGTCAAACCATCCCCCTGAGTAGAAACACGAACGAACAATCAATCAGTCTGATGGTTGCAACCAATTAAGGCGGATCATATGAAAGGTTGATAAAACCTCACAGGGAAATTGTAAACAGTTCGGGCTGCAAGGATTATGAACGACCCTAAAGTTGGTAAAGATGTGCAGAACTTACATCGCGGAGCTAGAGGTAGATTAGAATGTAACCGGACCAAAAAATAAAAACCTTCTATTAAAACAATCTCTCTTTGAGCTATCACTGCTACGAATTGATGTGTAAATTTGTTCATATAGAGACCAGCAGAAATTCATTAATGCATACATATATGGCAAAAGCTACGAATTGATGTGTAAATTTGTTCATATAGAGACCAGCAGAAATTCATTAATGCATACATATATGGCAAAAACATATGGTGCTAACAGCCTAACCAAGACCACGAATAAAATACTAGGCGAGCGCATGGCACAAGACTCGCCCAAAAGTGCAAGTAGATGTATACACACAAATCTACATGTATATACATATGATACCTTGAGGGCTCGCTTAATATCTGCTATATTCTGCTCACAGGCACGCATAGGATGCACATCCACACGTAGTCCTGTAAGTGGAAAAGACGATATAAAACAACATCAGTTAACGTGACAGTAAGCGGATTATATAACACAGTAAATCCGTCGAGTATGAAAAATAAGCCTACCTACCTTTAACTCCCAATCGGTCGAGCATAGGCTTCATCTGATCACGAAAGGCACGCACAGGCAAACATGCCATTCAGCAGGCCCGGAACAAACATCACTCCGTAGTCAATTTTCTCTATTCATAGTACACACAAAGAGAAATGTGATTAGATTTCTAATAGGCAGCGGAAATTTATGCCTTTCCTACAAGGAATTGATTCGACATTGATGAGAGATTCAACGCTACCAATAGTTCAAGCAAACAACATCTGAGCCGGCATCGTAGAAAACTGCTTCGGCGACGAGGATATTTTGATACAAAGTCCAGTAGCAATTTGTGCAAGCTCAATACGTGTGCACATGCAAACAACATACAATGCACAAAATTATATCTGCGCGAGTACCTACCTGGGAACATAGGTTCAGGCATAGGCACGATGTTCTCGGTTCCGTTCACTAATTGCCACTCGTTGAAGTTATCAACTTTGATGAAGCGATAGGTCACCTTCTCCTCTGGCAAACGTGTGTCAGACGAGAACCATCCATCAGAACTCGCCACTTCAACAGCTTTTTTGTCCTGTATAGCGATATATTTGATTCGTAGGAGAATGATATGGTTGAAAATTCCATAAATGAGTTTATGTAGAAGTGTTTGCTAGCATTAGGTAGGTAGATGCAAAAAAAACATAAATAGCTTAACAATCTATACCCGAGTTATTTTACAAACAGTCACATCAGCAATAAAAACCCACGAAGTCATCACACACACACACACCTTAGCAGCCTCACGGATCAAGATGTTACGGAATCGCAAGGCAACCCAAGCTGCACAAATGTCTCCTCCATTAATTCGGGCTACTCCTTTAGCATCCGTCTCAGTGCCACGATCAATTCTTCGTAGTGTGCATGCCGTTGCAGGTACATGAGATCCCCAACAGTTGATGGCTCTCCATGTAGTGACTTCGACGCACGCCTAATAGTCTTGGTTTTCTTGACTGGTGAGGTTAAGTATTTTGTCATGATGAGTACATATGAATGTTTATCCAAGTATGATTGTTAGCATGACACAGCGGATGTGTGTAATTACAACAGATTGCAACGCAGTTTAGATTAAGGATCCTTCGGCACGTAGAATTAATGGAACATTGTTCAATTGTCAACACTCGCGTACATACGATGAAGATTTACATAGTTATATGCCTGTTACATATTCACAAATCGATACCAGTGTATGCACGTGCTACTAGTCTATATACATAGAAATAATATGAAATATATAGAATTATCACAAAGCGCATGTAATTTCACAATTTTAAACACGTGTTCGTATACTCAGCAGCAATCATAACTACGATCGCGTTTCAATATAACATCACAAACTCATTGTTCACCTGAATACAGTATAAGCTGATAAATTTACACAGTGCTGATTGTTAAATAAATCATACGCACTTACCCAAAGGCTCCGTGGGCTTAGTGTACTTGTTCTCTCCCTTTCTCCAAACATTGATTTTAAGAATCGCTGAAGTAGCTAGTGCCGCCGTCCTCGTAGTAACTGGGTGTAATTTATCAGGGATAATCTTATTGGCTATTTTAGGTTTGACCATCCAAAAGTACAGCTCCGCATACTAGGAAAGCAATTGTTAAGGGGAATACCACGGGCGAAACTACAAGTGCGATAGGCAAAGATGCCAGCACTATGTATGTGGACCGGTTGATTTTCATCGGCTCGGCAAGTGGTTAAACTTCCATTGTGTAGTTAGTTGTGTGTGTGTTAAACTTAATTTGTTATGTCTGATATATTCTATAGTTTATCCAGGCCTTTTTATTGTGAGGAGCTGAGGACTCAAGAGGACCAGCCATTGAGGCTCAAATTTCAACTTTTTTAACATGAAAAATGAATATTTAAATACCGTAATCCGTATAAACCGAATGTACTATGTATGCGCCGAAGGCCCTAAGGCCTCTAAGCCCTTAAAGGCGTAAATATTTGAAGTTACGATCATTTCCACCCAGGCGCGACTCGCGCCAGTGGTTGGAAACTTGGAAATAGTCTCTAAGGAGGCGGAGAGAGCAGTCAGCAGACTGGCTGATTTTATTGTGTATCCCGTTGTCCAATACCTTGCTACCGCAACAATTTATATCTCCATATTAGGAATAAAATATTTACTCTTCTCCGAATTCATCATTGATATATGATTCGTGAGACTGTCTTCTCACTTCTGACTCTTCAGTCTGCTCACGTTTCAAGTACTCTTGTTACATACAAAAAAGAAAATAAACAATATATATTTAGTTCGAATTTTGTGCATGAGCTAGGATATATTCTATAAAAATAATGAAAAATAAAGTTTTTTGTTCATAGCCTTTAGAAGGCTATGTCAGACTATGTTTTCTATTCATTTCTATACCGTCATACTGAAGTTCCATATTGGAGGATCAAAGACGATTCTTCCCGGCAGAGATAGTCTATGATTGAAAGAAAAGCGTGCACATTGCGAACTACTATGATCAGGCGATACCTGACCGTATCCACGAGGTCCAATATGATGACATATGAATATATGAGTATGAACATATGAGTATGTATATATGAGGATATATATATATATAAATATATAAATATGAGTGTATAAGTATACATATGTTTATATTTGAATTTATGTGTATATACATGCATGTATATAC
>NW_014040189.1:16512-35203 GCF_001186125.1 Sphaeroforma arctica JP610 | reverse complement strand
GTGTGTCTGTGTCTGTGTCTGCGTCTGTGTGTGTGTGTGTGTGTGAGTGTGTATTATTTGTGTGTGTCTGTATGTGTGTCTGTATATGTACACGTATATGTATATATATATTGGCCTGTATGGATGGATGTATGTATGTATGTATGTGTATGTGTGTCTGTCTGGGGTNTATATATATATATATATATATATGTATTTATACATATATATAATATAGTATATATATGTATATATATATATATATGTATGTATGTATAAATATATATGTACATATACACATATATGTATATAATATATGTATATATACGTTATACTTTAACGTATATGCATAGATGCAGGCATATGTGTATGAATATGAATGTATATCCACTATATATATATATGTATGTGTGTGTGAATGTATGTATACGTGTTCAAAATATGTATGTGTGTGTGAATATATATATATATTGTATGTATTGTGCATATATGTAACTATGTATGTATGCTTGGATACGGAATATATATATGCACGTTTATAACTATTTTTATACGTTATTAATGTGTGTGCTTATGTGTGTAGGTGCGTGTGTGTAGGAGGGCGAGTTTTGTGTCTGTATTCAATTGTGTATGTAAGTAAATATACATGTATGTTATATATATATGTGTGTGTGTAGGTGCGTGTGTGTAGGAGGGCGAGTTTTGTGTCTGTATTCAATTGTGTATGTAAGTAAATATACATGTATGTTATATATATATATATGTGTGTGTGTGGATGAGTGTGTGGGTGTGGGTTTTTGAGTGTGTTCTAATGTATTTATACATCATGTCATGACATATAAGAATATCTGTACTCGCGCGTGTTTGTGCATAGTAGTAATATTCATACTTATACATTATTATGCCTTGTATATACTTAGTCGACTATTGTTAGTGTAATTGCGTGCGTCATAAACCTCACTTGATCGAAGACTATTATTGTACCATTCTGTAACTCTTGTGCGCTACCACAACAGAAACATAACATAGCCTATTCATACTAATATCTGTACTATTTTGGAGCGTGAATTCTTAATTACGGCGTCTCACACGTATGTATAGACCTCTATGGTAGTATGTGTGCAGTACAAAGGTGCGCCTTCTGCATTAAGTACATGTCTGGGACAGCATCACTGTCCTCAAGTTTACAGCGAACCCAACGGTGCCATTGACTTGTGGTAGATACTGTCATACACAAGACATAGCCCATTGACCCATGTATTACTAAAGCACACCACCCAACCTACCTCTCGCGTTACATTATATATATATATATTCGTGTGCGTGTGCGTGTGTGTGTGTATGTATATACATATCGTTGTGAGAACGGTTAGAGCATCTTCGTCACAAATGGTCTAGTTCGCTACCTTGTACATAGTTTTGTCAATTAGACTTTTCAAACCACACACCTACACCAACGGCTATATTAAATTCAATCGGGCCCAATTCTTTACAACTGTGAAACCTACCTTTTTATACACACCAAACATCTCGCCCACACCTACCACCCACACAGTGTCGACCGATTCGTTTTGTTCTGTTTTTAAAAACGCTAAACACCCAAAACCCTAAACCACACCCTAAACCCTACCACCATCCTTGTATAGGCCTTCGGCAAGTTCCTCTCGTACTTTCCCCTGTGCTTCGGCTATTGGAAGAAGTACGCTGATCTCGAGCACAAACTCGCGGGGATTGCTGGCGTCACGTCTGTCTACGAACAAGGGGTGGCAGCCATCCCACAGTCAGTGGATCTGTGGGTGCACTATTTAAAACACGCCCAGGCACAGGAAGACGAACAAGTACCCGGCCAGGATAACGGCCAAGAGCTGCTCAAGCTGTTTGAGCGAGCCGCGCAGGCCTGTGGCAGGGATTGGAAGTATGTGTGGGTGGATGTGTGCTTGTGTATGTTGTGGTATGTGTGAGTGTTGGTTGGGTGGGGGTGTGCTTGTGTATGTTGTGGTATGTGTGGGTGTTGGTTGGGGTGTGGGTGCTTGTGTATGTTGTGGTATGTGTTGGATGGGGTGTGGGTGGGTGTATGCTTGTGTACGTTGTGGTATGTGTGGGTGTTGGTTGGGGTGCGGGTGAGTGGGTGCTTGTGCATGTTGTGGTATGTGTGGGTGGGTATGTGTATGTGTGGGTGTTGGTTGGGGTGTAGGTGGGTATGTGCTTGTGTATGTTGCGGTATGTGTGTCTGTGCATGCGTGGGTGCATATACACGTCGTGTGGGTGTGAAGTGTGTACATGTGTGTCTACGCGTGTCAAGTATGGGCCTGTGACTGTGTGATTGCGAGTGCATTATATGTGTATAGTCTATTTGATTGTGCGGTGTGTGCAGGCGGCATAGAGTGCAGATGTTAGTTGATTGGTAGTCACAGGAGTGTTTGTTTAAGTCCCAGCCACTCTACTCACAAGGGGTGTCTGGTGTGACATCTCTGTCTACTGTACGCCCGTGGCAGATGAACAGACCAACTCACAGTACATGGATACGGTTAGACAGAAATAGTCTATCATAGTCTGATCTTGAGCACATATAATAGTGGAAAGATGCTTTCCAATGAAGCGAATGGTAAATACAAACTCGCTCGCGCACACCCCCATACTGATGTATGTTCAAATGGCTATAACTTTCACACGCATATATATATATGTGTGTGTGTGTGTATACTTATGCGCATATTTGGTCGTCTATATTAACACGTATACACACATTATGTAATTTGCTTCAGGAGCTCGCCTTTCTGGGATCTATACCTCGCACAAGCACAACAAAGCCGAGACAAGACGGTTGTGGCCAAGGTCTATGCTCAACTGCTGGCCATTCCACACTTGTACCACGACCAGTATGTCGCAAAGTTCAATGCCTTTGTGGCCGATACGGCGGTCGAGACTATTGCCACCCCCGAAGAGATTGATGCCATCAAGCAGGTGTGTGTGTGTGCGTGTGCGTTCATCTGATCTGTACAAGTGTATGTGTACTCGAAGAGAAGGGGGAAGGGGGGGGTGTTGTTGTTGTTGTTTATTTTCGGTGTATGGTTTAGGCCTTTGTACCCTATCCCTTCTGGTGTGTGTGTGTGTAATGTCTTCTGACCCACAGCTGCTATGCTGAGGTATCCACAAACTGTCGTAGCTCTACATCACCTGTACACCCCATAGGCTGATCTGAGTGGTCTCTCGCTCTATGCGACTCAATTTTTTACGGATGTATAGGGCTTACATTGCATATATCTACACACCCGGGTCTCAATCAAAGACCAAGACAACACGCACAACCAAGACAGCCAAAACAACAGTATTTGTTATTAATCAGACACCAAGACAACACACACACCTGCAGTATGTGTTACTATTCAGACACCAGGACAACACACACCTGCAGTATGTGTTACTATTCAGACACCAGGACAACACACACCTGCAGTATGTGTTACTAATTAGAGACCAAGACAACACACACCTGCAGTATGTGTTACTAATCAGAGACCAAGACAACGCACACACCTGCAGTATGTTCCTAATCAGAGACCAAGACAACACACACACCTGCAGTATGTGTTACTGAGGATCTAACTACAGTCACGAGCCATGTTTGCAAACATAAGGCAAACGGGTTGTGCTCACAACGAACCCTCTTCTGTTTACACGACAAGTCATCCCTACGTCATCGCCATCCTGCCGTCTCAATGGTTCATATTTAAATTCTTCCATATAAGGAAATCGAGGCTAGCATGGGCCAGATGAGCGAGATCGCTCTCGCCGAGGAGGTCAAGAGCAAAGCCGCGGAGCTGCGACAGAAGGTTGCCATGGCAACCAGCGTAGAGGCGAACCGGTGCAAGCCGTTCGAGGACCGTTTGGCGCGTAACTACTTCCACGTTAAGGATGTAGACGAACAGCAGAAGACAGCCTGGAAAACGTATCTGTGCATGATGATAGACGCCTCGTACGACCGGGAGGTGATAGCGTTTACGTTTGAACGGTGTCTGATTGTGTGTGCTCTGTATGAGGAGTTCTGGCTACAGTTTGCGTACTGGCACAGAGGCGACCCACAGGCCATGGCCGCGGTGCTGCAGCGGGCCATTTTGTTCACAGCCAATAAGCCCAACTGCTATTTGGCCTTAGCCTCCGCACAAGAAGCTATTGGGTGAGTATAGAGCTGCATGTGACTGTATGTGATGGGTGTGGGTGAGTATAGAGATGTATGTGATGGGTGTGGGTGTGTCTACAGATATGTGTATATGGATAGTGTTAGACATACTTGTAGGGAACGGTGCGACCTCTTGTGCTATGCGTCATCGTTGGTAAGGCTATCTGCCACTCGGCACTTGCCGCTACACAGGTGGCTATTGGAGGAGTATAGACATGTCTGTAGATGTACGTTAGATGTGGTGAAAACAATCGTGGATGTAGATGTGTATGTATGTAGTGGATATAGTCATATCTGTGGATGTAGTGGATATAGTCATAACTGTGGATGTAGATGTTTGTGTATGTAGTGGATATAGTCATGTATGTGGATGTAGATGTGTATGTATGTAGTGGATATAGTCATATCTGTGGATGTATAGTGTATGTATGTAGTGGATATAGTCATGTATGCGGATGTATAGTGTATGTATGTAGTGGATATAGTCATGTATGTGGATATACATGTATGTAGATGTGGTGAATATAGAATCAAGTTTATTCTCACAATTCTTCCAACCAAGTTTATCCTCACCCCACAGCTTCCCATTCATTCCCACACACACACACAGCGCCGATGGTATCGAGGGGGCGCGTGCGACATACAAAATGGCCACGGAGACGTTCACTACAGACAGCGAAGGCTTTGTGGAGTTGGCAGTTCGGTACTCAAACTTTGAGCGACGACAGAACGAAGCACAGAGTGCCGTGGCCGTGTTAGATGCCGCGGTTGCACTGTGCGAGGCAGGCACAGGTGGGTTCATCTGATATGCGTTATAACTTCTAGGTTGATGTACAAACAGTGTATGATTATGTATTGTACTAAGAGTATATGTTCATGTGGGATATAAACAATACATGCCTATACATTATACCAACAATATGTGACTATTTATCATGCAAACAATATATGTCTCTATTTTGCACTGATATGCGTTATAACTTATGTTGATGTACAAACAATGTATGATTATCAATTGTACTAAGAGTATATGTTCATGTGGGATATAAACAATACATGCCTATACATTATACCAACAATTTGTGACTATTTGTCATACAGACATATACAAACAATATACGTCTATATTTGGCAAATACTATCTTTCTATCTCCGGCGAGTGCAATTTTCCGGCTGGTCTAACTAGTTTGTTCTTCTGTGTGGCCCGCTTCAATTTTTCGCTATATCGCGCTGGTGTTGTGTTACTATATTTGGATGTGCGTTGCTTGTCGTTCTATGCCACTGTTCTCGTCCTGCTGTGTGGTATGGTGTGTGTGTGTGTGTGGTATGGTAGTACACTGTGGTCTCGTGCTACATTGGCCAGGTGATGCGTTTAATCGGAATCTGATCCCCTCACAAGCGCGCCTCGACGTACGCACCCGAACCCGAAACGTATATATGTATTATATATACTTGTATATACGTATACATATATGTATTATATATACTTGTATATATGTATTATATGTACGTGTATATATGTATTATATGTACGTGTATATACGTATATATGCATCTATCTCTCACACACACTCGCCCTCTGTTTCTTTGTGTCTGCATATCAATGCTAGCTAATCCATGAGCCTGTATCATATATATCCCTGAACACCCATATCTTCTATCAACTCCTCCTCTCTCGATCTCTATCCTCTCTCACAGCCACACACAGCTACCTTCTAGGCGCTAAAGCCGAGCTACAGTCAAAGGTGGGCGAGGCCGCCGATGCACGCGCAACCTACGAAGCGTGTGCGCGCGCTAACCCATCCAATAAAGATACGTACCTGAGGTGGCTTAATTGGGAGCAGTCGTTCTACACAGGTACACTCGTGCCCCTGCAAACACCCCCGCCCCACTCCATACGTGCATTGCATTGTGTGTCGGCAGTGCTTGTGTACCTCTCTTGGTATAGCCGCAGATGTGGTTCAGAGGGGTGTATGTATGTATGGTTGGTGTTGTACAAGGGTGGTTGTGGTGAGTGTGTGTATAGAGCGTTCATGCGCAAGATGCTCAGTGTGTGTACGTTATGACTCTTAGCAGGCACCCGCATCTGTCCGCTTTAGGGTTTAGGGTTGTAATACTTGTTTAAATACATTTGCGGTTGGAAATGTTTGTTGGCGTACAATGCTGCATCCGGAATGAACTCGATCTGCGTGCGTTTAACATCTCTGGGCATACACATACGCAAGACCTACGTGCATTGCACATCTCTGGTCATGCATATACATTAGAACCTCGATCTGTGTGCCTTATATATCTTGTGCCATACCCACACGTGCACACAACCACACGAACTATTACATCCACATTGCTTGTTGTGCTATTTAGAGGCCGTTGAGGATGTCAATGTGCGTACGTTTTACATCTCGTGCGATACTCACACTCACAAACTAATACATCCACATTGCTTGTTGTGCTATTTAGCGACCGTTGAAGATGTCGATGTCCGTACGTTTTACATCTTGTGCCATACACAGTCACATGCACACAGCCACACTTACTATTACATCCATATCGCTTGCTGGGCTATTCAGAGGCCGTTGAGGATGTTAGCGTGTGTACGTTTTACATCTCGTTCCATACACACACTCACGTGCACACAACCACACGAACTAATACAACCACATTGCTTGCTACATGCACACAGCCACACTTACTATTACATCCATATCGCTTGCTGGGCTATTCAGAGGCCGTTGAGGATGTTAGCGTGTGTACGTTTTACATCTCGTTCCATACACACACTCACGTGCACACAACCACACGAACTAATACAACCACATTGCTTGCTGGGCTATTCAGAGGCCGATGAGGATGTCAGCGTGCGTACAGAGTCGGTGTTCGCTGTGGTCAAAGAGGTAGGAACAGCAGCACTGGCCGAACAAGACCTGGCTGACTTGGCCCTGCGACGCGTCAGATTACTGGACACCTTGGTAGGTGTTGTGTAACGAGTTGCTGGTTGTAGTGCGTCCTGCTTTGTTATTCGAAAGTCTAAACGTTGGCCGGAAGTATACGTTTATAACATCTGGGCTCTATGATACAGCCACATATATATATATATATATATATAGCCTTCCCTCAGGGGAGATGCTGTAGGCAGCCTAGACCATCGAGAAGATGGCCTCGTGTTCTCGGGGCAATACCTGGTGGGCTGGGTTGTGTATTGCACAAGGGTGATTCGTACTGTGTGAATGTGTGTCCTTGTCCTGGTCAGGGCCGTGTCTGGTCGGGTTTGTTTTGTGCCGTGAATGAAAGGGGTACTTATACCACCTGTTCTGTGTGTTACTGTTATGTCTTATCCATTGCGACGAGGTGTCTACCCTACCTGTTCTGCGTGTTACTGTTATGTCTTATCTATTGCAATGGTCTGTCTGCGGCTGTTCAGTCTAGTCACTACTCAGCCTCAGGCAGTCCTGCGGAGATGTAGTGTGTTGGCCCCCATACTGTCCTCTGCAATGCGCAAAGTGGCTGTGTGTAGTTGTGACCCACACCCCTTGCACGTACACGACCCTGTTGTACTACACACTGCCTACGCCAAAGCCGAAGCCGAACCTCGGAACACTCCATCTAATGCTCGTTGGTTTCCACGCTTAGCTTGTGTTTCACATACCCCATCCCATCACCCGTGCCAATGGCTGTACCTTGTTACCCAGGGGTCAGACGCTGCCCTGCTGCAGAGTGCGAGGTTAGACTACTTTGGCACCTACGGCTCTGGTGCCACATTCAATCCCGCCACCGCTGCGAAGAAACGCCACGCGCAGGACGCAATGTAAGTCGGTCCGTCCTGGCGTTGCGTGCGCTTTATCTGTTTTTTTTTTAACTTTTGGCCTGTTTTCAATCCTGTTTTTTGCATTTGCATTGGCCTGTTCCCATCCTAATCCTGTTTTTTATCGGGTGTCTTATTCCCAATTCTATTTCTGCACCTATTTTACCTCGGCTGTCGGGCCGTATATGTCGTCCTGTCTTGTTTTTTTACCACTCGCCGTCGTTGAGGCTTCACTTTCCTCTCGTCTGTTTGTTTTCTGGCGCTTTGTTTTCCCGTTAATATCGTTTTGTGTTTGAGTTGCTGTGCATGTACCCGTTTCCTACGTCATGTGACTCAATTTACGGTTTGCTTTCGGAGAGGCCTATTATTTTCGTGCATATATCAACCCTGGAGTTCAGGATTGAACAAAAGTCCGCATTCGGCTTGTCGGTCAAGGGTGCCCTAGGCCGCCAGTAAGTATGGCTCTGAAGTGGTTAGTTGTCTGCGTTCGCTTTCCCTGATTGTGAAATTCGGTGCGAATTTTTGCTTTCCGCGGCCATTTCTGTTGTAGTTGCCACATTTTTATTTATTTATTTTTTTGCTTGGATTCGGTTGCGGCCAGGATCACAATCCCAATTTTCTTAAAACCCCAAAACCCTAAATCCATCTCGAGTAGTCGGAAGTTGTAAGTCATAGGCAGCTTAAATGAGTATAAGCTCAATCTAAGCGGCGGTAAGTTCGTTACATTTTGACTGTCGATCGGCTTTCTCGGTAGACCCTTTTTTTTTTTGGCGCTTTCTCTCGGCGTTTCTGACCCGCATTCCGTCCTGGCCAACGCGTTACGCTAAGCTGTACTATAATATACCATCTCCCCATGGACTCTTCCTTGTAAGCCTTGGGATCGGGCAGGTTGTCTCTCCCGCCGGCTTGGTGTGGAGAAGCAACCTCATAACGGGGGTGGGGCGCAGGCATTCGAGACGATATACCTACTTGTAGAACCGGTCCAATAGGCGCTCAGAGATAGAAGCCACTGACCAATTACACAGCCCAGCCGTCTGGATCCCCCATTCCTATACTACTCAGCTGTAGGGGGTGTTTGGTTTCGTTTCTCTTGTTTTTTTCTCTTGTTTTCAAACTTCTCGCAGATGACTAACCCTTCCTTTTAACATATATCCGCCACCCATCCGCCCTGTCTGTGGTCCTAATCCCTGTCCTCGTATCCTCAAAATAGGGCTCAGCCTGTCCCAAAAGCGGCCAAAGTAGACGCACAAGTCCCGGTTGTCGGTGTGGTGGCACCTGCCGCGCACGTAGACCCCATGGCACAACACAATGCATGGGCCCAACAGCAGAACCAGTGGGGAAACTACCAACAACAGGTATGTATATATATGTGTGTGTGTATGCATATAGATGTGTATATGTATGTATCTGTATATGAGTGTGCGTGTGTGTGTGTGTGTGTAAGTATGTTTATATACATGTGACTTTCTGCAACACAAGTGGATACTCGCTAACATCATAGTAAGTGTATATTTGAGAAATGCGACCATCTGGTGTGCATATTTCTCTCACTAGCAAGCAGGGTGTGTACTCGAACGGTTTGAGTGTTTATGTACATCAATAACCAAAACATTTGTACATTCCCCTTTGAACTAGTGAATATTGCAAAAGTACCTTTTCGTTGGTGTAACATCTTATATGTACGACTATTTGTCCGTTTTATAAACGTATTTCAGGTGATAATGTGTTTTACTAGATTCCTTGAAATCTTACACCCTAAACCCTAAATCAATGCTTGTAAATACAGGGATATGGTATGCAACAAGGTTGGGGTAATCAACAGTACGGCTGGGGTCAATAATTCGCAGACACGGCGAACACTATACCTAGATGGTGAAAGACACTGCACCTAGATGGTGAAAGACACTGCACCTGGATGGTGAAAGACACACTGCACCTAGATGGTGAAAGATTTTAGTACCCAAGATTATGTAAACTGGTTGTGTGACCAAAGGAATATTATAGGGTGAACGCCCTAAACTTGGCAGTGAGTGTTCCGATATATATATAAGAATAAAAATGAAGAACGGCCAGATACATAGCTGCACAAGTCTCTGTTCTAAGAGTATTTTATACGAAACCCGTATGATTACTCGAACTTTTATCCCATCTTCCTTATTAAAATAAACACGAATCACACTACCCGGTAGTACCATGAAAAGTTCAATACGTTAATATTTCTGAGAGATATACTGCAGTCGCATAGGCCAAACACATCGCCACACAGCACCTCATCGGGTTGTCAAGCAAAAAATCACCCGTGCGGTCAACGTATACTCGCGCGACAGTATGATACCCTGGTCATGAAGTAGTACTTTCATAGCCATAGGGATGGGTCGATTCAATTGTAAATGAACTGTCTTCTTATGGCCATGAACCATTTTCTTGCCGTAACCATTAATGAATAGACTACAAACCACAGTCTTCGTGTGACCATAAACTAGTACGTCTATAGTCATATAGGGATGAATCTATGCATTCGTATATGAACTGCCGTCGTATGACAATGGACTAGTAATTTCATATAGTCATATAGGAATGAATTCTATACACTCGTGTATGCACAGCTATGTACGCGTGCTAGGCTCGGCATATCCAAGTATGCATGTTCAAAAAGGTGTATATAAGCGGACATTCTTCTCGTTTCTCATTTTACAAATTCTCATCGGCTTTTGACTACAATGTGTTTAATATTGATGAAATATTAAATCAATTTGCTGTCGAGCATTGTGACATGTGATGTTGAATATGTTCTATTATGCTCCAGCACTGTGCGTATCAGAGACTTGTCTCTATACTAATACACTTCCGAGGCAACATGTATCTGGTACATAGGACACACCGGTATTGAACTGAGTTGTGAGATCTCAAACACAACAACAGCTTAGTTCAAGGTTCAAGGTTGTGGTCGAATAGTTGCACTCGTAATATAGATAAAATCGCGCTACTGCACATAAATATATCGACTACTGCTATTATCAATATCTATATAAATCTCCTCGGTGCGTATATAAAGACGCTTTTATGTATATCTGGCATATCTGTCAAAAGTAGTTTGCCCTTGGGCGACAGTATCTACTTTTTATTTGTGTTTATGCTCGAACAAGCCAGGGCAATAACTTTGGATACTAATACCATATTATCTGCTATTGCTTTGACCCCTAAAAGAGGATTGGCGAAATTCAAGCCATGATTGCAAAGCTCCATTAGCTTAGGTAATTAGAATTGATACGCGTCTATTCGTTAATCGACAAACGCTGACCGGACCATATTAAAAACTTTTAAATTTTTAACTTCAAACTATGTTCGATTTGCGCACGAATTTATTTTCGAGGACGTGAATTCTGATCTAACCAGAACTCTGTATCCTCGTAACCTAGCTGTACTAATGCATATTTATGCAGTGCAATGGCTTCGGCATTAAACATTGCTTTTAGCCATTCCCCTTCGGAAATGGGCAAGGTGTCCAGACCACGAATACCCGGGTATATGTCCGTTGAGTTGTCTAACGGCACATCACCGCCCAAGCCTGACCACGTGACCCACTGGCTGCTGGGAACTACAGCCACGCGCAGACAGTTGTCGCCCTCAAATCCGTCTGGACACGGAAGCTCTTTGGAGTACCCGCCGTCTCTAGCGTACATATCTCTGAATGTTGTCGTGCAGGTGTCTGATTTCGATATACCGCTGACAAACGAGGATGCCCGAAGCGCACTAATGAGATCATTTCTACTCGTAAATCCCGTGACAGTCAGTCCGGTAGGAGGCAGTGAAACACATTCGGTGAAGGGCACTTCTTCTCCAATGGTTATGTGGACGCCCACCAGATCCTTGCTTCTTTTCCAGGCATCTCCTTTCGGGACGAGTGACTCCAAAATCTGCGATGCAACGTTGTCTAATCTACCGTCGCACGATCTCTCGCTGCATTTTTTTATAGTACTATCAAACGCTTCCTTAATATCTTCAACGTCCACACCCATACTGTTCAAAGCTGCCATGTACGATCCACCGCTTGTACCAGCCATCGGCGTCTCTCCCGGGACTATAAGCCCAGACTCAAGCAATTTTCTCGCCACACCAAAATGGTAGTATATATAGAATCCTGAACCGCTGAATCCTATTGCATCAATTTTTCTACTGGTGACACTTTTAGCAAAAGTGCCCCCAACGAATAATAGTACGGAGATGAGTATATTTACCAAAAGCATTATGGGGAGTTTGTGTGTATGACCAGTAGTTAATTGCACTCTGATGTAAATTGTATTCTATTTTGGTACTGTATACGTGTGTGCATGCATGCTACTATTTATACAAATCGAGAGTGTGTGCGCACATTGAGTGGATGGCTGAATAGCTATAATACCTGCTCAGGCGATGTCAACTGTTACATACAGATGGAGCTGACTTCAGTGACTTGGAATATCAAAATGATATTTTATAAAAACAAAATATAATATTAAAAAAATTACATATTTTTTGTTTGTTTTAAAACAAAACAAAAACAAAAACAAATAAATACACAGCTTTGCTTTTTTTTAAACAAAAACAAAAAAAGGGTTTTTATTGTTTTGTTTTGTAAGGCATTTGAAAAGAAAAGAAAAACAATCACAAAGTGACTGTCAAGTGTCAACACCAGTCTCCAGGTCAACAATGTCAACTGTCTTAATTTGTTTTTATGTTTCATTTTAGAAGGCTATGGTTTTAAAAAAAATTAAAAACGGTAAAGCAGTAAAGCTGCAAGTAATGTATTGAAAGCTGGCCTGGTATGCGACAAAGACAGGATGATATGTCTTCTCAGCAAACTAGTTCCCGACCCGTCGCGATTTGTCTTCTTAGGAGAACAACATGACGTAAATCGGACTTATGACTGTAATAAAAGTCAGCGTCCGGCCGTGTCGTCATAGGCTCATAGCGAAAAGTGCTGTCTTAAACCAGCCCAAATTGAAAGAGTACTCACTACTCAGTATTTATATCTATAATTTTGTACTGTATGGAGTCATGAGTGTGGACTCAGGAATCAAGAGTGGCAGGACTATGGAATCTAATGTAGTAAACAAATAGTAATGTACTAATGTGTATTCTAAATTCTATACTCTAAAAGTCTATAGACTATGGACTGTGAATAATTTTATTGTATTTTATAGGAGGGAACAGGTTTTGAGGCAAGACTATAAATAGTCAGCGGCTCGCCTCACTTTTTTAAAATACATTATAAATATATAGTTTATACTTTATAAATACATAGTCACTGACTTCTAAATATAGAATGCAAATACAGTTATACATACCCTTGTGACTTCTAATCGTAAAACGTATTAGATACGTTTTCATACGTTATAGGGCCCTAGTCCTGCCAACTAGATTCTGCCAAAATATGAACAGTTTCGTTTTTTCAATTTTCAGTTGGATCAGAGTTTCTATTGACATCAACGACTAGCTATTAATTGTACATATCCAACCAAAATTGGTTTTTAGAATTAGTTTCTATTCCTACATAGCTAAAAACGGGAAAACGGTTTCGAATCTAAGCGTTAACATGAAATATACTACGTTTTTATAATATATATGAAACCGGAAGCACGTATTGAAGTCTGCGGCCACTGAAAACTCTAAAGACTAAAGGGCAAGCCGGCACGGATGAGGGCGAGGCTGCTGCTGCGGAATCCTGTATTCCTGTACAGTGTACATCTGCGTTCCTGCAATATATAAATACAAGTAAAAAAGCCCATAATTGCACTATCTAATAAACATTGTAATACTGACATATATAGGACAAAAACTGGTTGTATATATTCGTATACTGTAGTTTAAAAACGACATAAATCACATAATCAGTTAATCATCCGTCACGATACTCGATTATGTACGTTTAAAAAACCGTCGACACCATGACCAAAGTGTAGTTTTCCTGTTTCGACCTCTTCCCGAAGGGAATCACGCTTGTTGTTGTAAACTTCGTTGTTGAGAAAATGACCTCTGTTATAGTGCTGTCAAGCTTTTATAGAATAATCCATAGCCTTCTACAGAAAATAATCAATAAGGCTATGAAAGAATGTGTAATTCTCACGAGGCTGTGAATATATATTGTATATAACAAGTTTAAAAAATCAATACAATCGAGATGTGAAAATGAAATTATCCTAATAGTGCGTTTGCAGCTTAACTATATGCACTAAGCCTTGAATACGAATGCAATTATGGTGGTTTGACTACACGCTCTCATGCACAAATGCATTCCGCACTGAGGTTATAGTTTTCAGCATGCATACGTAGGTGCGCACGGTGAGATGTATCCTATATGTAATGTGTCTAAATAGTACAGGGTAAACTCGGTTCGCAGTATCTACTGGTTTTTATTCATGGGTATGTAGAATCAATACGTAGCTTCTCGTCTGCTTTTGCTTTATTTTCTGAACCCAAACTGAAAAATACAACTCTGATTTGAAGCTTCATTAACATGTGCAATAAAAGAACTCTTACGCGTCTATGTATCCGCTACTCGTCAAACGTTGACTTGTCTATAAAATTTATTTTGCAGCTCTATATGGTGCACTTATGTTAGATCTGTGCACGAATTTACTTCTGCGATTTCACACCTATTACCAGATTACCACATCCTCGTAACCTATCCGTACAATAGTACGAATTTTCTTTTCTTGCGATAGTGAACTTGGAACTAACCAAAATGCTGAATCCTCGTATCGTTGCTGTACAAATGCATCTAATTATGGTGCCATGGCTTTTGCATCAAACATAGTTTCCAGCCATTCCTCGTCGGTAATGGGCAAGGTATCCAGAACTGTGAGACCACGAATGCCCATGTAGATTGTGTACAAAGTGTGCACATCGGTGGAATGAATTCGAGTGCATATAATGTCTATCACGAGTAAGCTACAGTTCTATTTACAGCTCAGCGAGAAGCTCTTCTCCAATAAGTGTGATACACTCGTCTTTCTAGAATAGTTTCTAACGGTAGCTATATATTGTGAATTATGCCTGTATGATCGAGAATTCTGTCTCGATGGATGTGATTTGGTATTTATAACTGTCAATGCAAACAATTATGCTCCTCCAATAAATTGCATGCTTACATAGCATAGAAAGATAGACTGAGCTACAATTAGGAGTGTGATTCAGCAGGGTTTACTGGTTTAGTATTTTTGGTCTCTATTGCAGTCCGTCGGGTATAATGACTTTTTATTATCTGAACATAAGGAGATCTTAAACGGCAAATGGAAGTTGCCCACTAGACGTTGATAACTAGATGTGTGATCCACTGATCCTATACTACCAGATACTTTATTTGACACTTTTACACATGATCTTAACAGCGGGATCCGCGACGGTTTGCGCCTAACCGCTGATATTCATTTCTGAACAGTGCTGCGCGTGTAGTTTAATATCGAGAGACTACCCTTGCACTGCTAATAGTAGTGGTTTCGTATCATATATTAGCTATGTCTTCTCCTCTATCGAATCAACCGAGACTGCGCGGCACTATTCACTATTGACTATTACTAGGTATACGATCACAAGGGCACCCCAAAGCACGGCCAGCCCTGACTAGCTTTTCTGATCGCATCTATCTAAACACGGGATACTAGGCTATGCGGCCCTCCCCAACAAAAACGGGTGCACATCATGGGGTCGGATACTAGGCTATGCGGCCCTCCCCCACAAAAACGGGTGCATACCATGGGGCCGGCAACTGTCTTCTCAGGTTATCACATGCATCATTTGTGCCGTGTTCATGCAGTGTGCATGGGCAAACGGTAGTGGTGTGTATATACTCTGGGACAACATCGAGCCATCCTTGGAGACGTCGCACATGTTTGAAAGTGTTCGCCTGACAGCATTATGCTGCCTCAACTCATGCACGTTCGTGTTCCATTGCGCTGGTGGATGCGGCATCTGTACACCTCTACAAATGAACAGTGACATACGCACGTGTCAACACATTTAATATAGACATATACATATACATATACATACATAACTAGTACATGTAATCATCAGCACTCTGTACTGCCTTTTCGCCTATCCTGCTCGCCTCTTCCGATCAGCCCTATCTGCCTGCCTTGTGCTTTGCCCTACCACGTATCTGGGCCATCTCCCCTCCATCTCCATCGTATTCTCTATCGGTGTTTCGCATCTTTCCCACGCTTCTCTACTACATGCGCTTCCTCACCTTCTATATCATCCTTGCTATTATCCGTCACATCGTCATTGTCATTGTTATCCATATCAATCGCCTCTCCCGCATCCTCGTCATCGCCCTCATCCGCATCGGCCCCTATAACCATGTCGGGGCTATCCCCACCCCCATCCTCTCCCTCTCTCCCATCTTCATTTTCATCTCCATCTTCGTTCGCCTTGTCTGCCTTGGGCTTGGGCTGTTTTCTGTAGTCGCCTGTGGTATCATCATCACCCCCGTCCTTAGCATCATCTTCGTCTTCATCTCCATCTTCGTTCGCCTTGTTTGCCTTGGGCTTGAGCTTGGGCTGTTTTCTGTAGTCGCCTGTGATACCATCATCACCCCCGTCCTTCGCATCGTCTTCGTCTTCATCTCCGTCTTCGTTCGCCTTGTTTGCCTTGGGCTTGGGCTCATTTCTGTAGTCGCCTGTGGTATCATCACCACCCCCATCCTCCGCAACCTCTTCATCTGGGATACAAGCATTGAAGGCAAAGGTGTGGTTGTGATCAGCTTGGAGTTATAACTATCACACACACAGATACAACAACTGAAATCAGCTAAGAGCTATAGTTATTACACACACAGACACTACACGACGTTCTGGTCGCAGGAATGGCTCTCAGTCGCACAGAGTCTTCACATGACAGACAGGTAGCGTGGGCGTGTGGCTACTCCCATTGTCTTTGGGTGTGTGATTATCGCTTTGACGAATGAGACGTATGCTGTTAATAAGTGATTCAATGCAAACACGTGCACATGCACATCTAGGCACAGCTATAGCACACGTGTACATGCACATCTAGGCACAGCCATAGCACACGTGTACATGCACATCTAGGCACAGCCATAGCACACGTGACCATGCACATCTAGGCACAGCTATAGCACACGTGTACATGCACATCTTGGCGTAGCTGTAGTCTTCCTGCGAATGCAGTCGTGGTCACGTGCAATTGAGTCGTCCGCACAATACAATGACATATCAATGTCCATGAGAAGGGAGTATCGGGATGTACAGGCACAAGCACAGACATAGGCTCGCACACATAGACACACCTACAACACACACACCAACACTTCACAATCGAATAGTCCACGTGGCACGGACTGGACTACTATGCCTGCCCTACAAAGACGTTTGCTCGTAGCAGGGGGTAGTGTGTACTGACTGCAGCACCACACCGATCCGCATGGGGTACAACTGACCACCACATTTCGCATACCATCATCTGCGGCCTCGATCTTTTCATCCGCGTTGCCATGGTCACCACGCTTGACCGCATCTGGTGGCCCCACATCCCCAGCGATGTCGTCAGTGTCAATGTCATCTGCCACTTCCTGCACCTCTATGTTGTCCACCTGAGGTGCACACAGGAGAGGTGACAGGGTATCAGAATGGCCCAGAAATCCAAACCCAGAATGGTGGTATTTACGTTCATACGTATACCAAGGGTGCTCATAAAACTGCTAAGCGGGAACGAACGCAGTGGTATGGTGCATCTTCGAAGATAAATACGTTTACACGCGTGCAAAAACGTATCCGCTCCCTTTCATATGGCGATGCAGTAGAATGGAGCGTTCACAAGAATGAAAACGTTGGTACGCGTATAAACGGTATCGGTATATTAAACCCTAAACCCACCAGTTCAGTATCCGTCTGTCGTATAGGAGGCACGGCATAAACTATATAGTGATGAGATGTAAACACGTATAATTACCAACCACGCGCACACAGGATGCTTAGTCTATCCGTGGTCTATGCGTGCACACACCTCCTCTGCAAGGTCGTCCGCAGCTTTGTCCACCTTCTCCGCATGCGCAATGTTCTCTGTAGTTTGTTCAGATGTACCAGACGAGGTCAGATACATGTATCCAATAGACTTGTGCAGATGTACCAGACGAGGTCAGATACATGTATTCAATAGACGTGTTCACATGTACCAGAAGAGGTCAGCTACATGTATTCAATAGACGTGTGCAGATGTACCAGAGGAGGTCAGATACATGTATTCAATAGACGTGTTCACATGTACCAGAAGAGGACAAATACATATATTCAATTGACGCGTTCAGATGTACCAGAAGAGGTCAGATACATGTATCCAATAGACGTGTTCACATGTACCAGAAGAGGTAAGATACATGTATTCAATAGACGTGTTCACATGTACCAGAAGAGGTCAGCTACATGTATACAATAGACGACGGAGGCTATAGCAATGTGCCCATATGGCACAGACGACTACATAGATTGTATAGGAATGGTACTAATATATCCGCACTGTATGGTGCAACGCAGGTAACGGATGGATAGAGGCATTCATGTGTATAGATACATATGTATATAGAATCAGATAAGTTGATATATACTAACAATCTTTAGCTACCTATGTGACGCGACTCGACGTGTACATACAGAAACGACGTGTACATACAGAAAAAGTACATGGATAGCTATGTACATAATATTTGTGTGTGTATATATTTATACAAGTGA
>NW_014040189.1:13538-14201 GCF_001186125.1 Sphaeroforma arctica JP610 | reverse complement strand
TGAATGCTAATCAGACACATAAACATACCTAATACTCTATCCCACACTGGTATTTACAACCTCCATCCAATTGAACCACGGCACATTTTACATTCATGCAATCGCATACACAGTGACATAATCGCCGAACAATTTTTGACATCCGTCTGGGTAAAAGTACGACATACGCGTTCTCCTAACCTTAGAAACTCGTAAAGTGGCGTGTTTTCATGGTGAGTATATACAGATAAAATGTCACACAGTATGAGCGTATATACATAACCGTTAATGAACACGTCTATAGGTGTACATGGCGTTCCCAGACATTCATACAAGAGTTCATATACTTAACATGAACACGCATAAGCATAATAAGCGCAGCGCGTCTTTGCTGCTCGCTCAATACAATCATTGTTACATCCATTGGTGTTGCAGTCATATGATCAACTATGAAGAATTGTAAGATGCATGCATATCCATAGACAACTTAACATATTTACAAACATGAAATACATAAGCACACATCCCATATTATACGTCAAACAGAGATACTGGCGTTACCATACACTTTCATATATATATATGTATATAATATATATAATATATATATGTATATATATATATATATATATATATATATATATATATATATATATATATACTATATAATATATATATACTATA
>NW_014040189.1:11191-13288 GCF_001186125.1 Sphaeroforma arctica JP610 | reverse complement strand
CATAAATATATATATTATATACATACATACATACATATATATATTATATATATATATATATCGATAGACGATTAAATATATATCGATAGACGATTAAATAACAATGCATATGGAATGTGTATATATACATACTCATTGTCATAGGTATTCACGGGCTTTGCTGGCATCAGACTCTTGTCGAACAACAACTGCACAAGACAAGAGATGGATTAGAAAGCATATAGATCGTGTGAAGCATATACAATCCATGTAGGTTGTGAGCGAGTATGTGCAGCGAAGGTACACATGTGATCTATAAAGACGCTTGTGTACAAAGAAATGGATGGAGTGGACGGCTGTTGTAGCAGACGTGAGGCTCGAGAGAGGGACATGTGGTTGTTGTGTGAGTACTTTGAACATACGCGTGTGTGTCAGCTGCTGCCAGTGTGTGCAGTCCCAAGGGAATGTTTCGGTGTTTTCATGGTCAAAGTTGGAATTCTAGTTAAATTTACTGTTAGAAGTACGCGTTAAAAGCCTTTATAATACACACATAGTACGTTCATAGGTGTCTGTCTATACCCACACTATTCCCCCTACGCACACCCCATCATACCAGTGATCACATTCAAGCACATAAGACCCACATGTAGTCCATTGTATATTCACACCCATCATGCCAGTGATCACATTCAAGCACATAAGACCCACATGTAGTCCTTAGTATATTCACACCCCATCATACCAGTGATGCACGATACAGTGGACTATCCGTCACCAGCTGCGGCACTCTGTGGCCATCCTCCACAACGCTATCGCCCGCGTAACGCCTCAGCTCCACACCGGCCCGTTCACCAACACCAGCAAACAACAGCCACACCCCAAGGTATTCCAGGGGTTTGTCCTCTTTAATTGTCTGTTTGCGAAGTGTAGTCCAGGTCTTGGGTCCCTCCTCGGCGTCTGTTGTAGGAGGGTTGGACAGTGGGTTGTGAGGGGGTCGGGTATGTGGTAGGGGATATGAACGCAAACTTACATAGAATATATACGATACGACAAACAGACTATTAGACTATGGGTTAGTGGATATGAACGCAAACTCCATCAGAATAAATCCCACAAACAGACCATCAAACATACTACGGTCGAATAGATATGACGGATGATGCGTGTACTGTAAATAAAACAGACGCCGGATTCGAATCAGGATAAAGTACACACACACAACCCCACTACTCTGAAACAAACGGGTACCTGATGTAGAGGAGCCTTCGGCGAGTTCCTTTGCCGTTAACGCTTTGGGGAAATGGCGTAGCAGTCGAGGCTTAGCCCGTTCTGTGTGGTTCATAAACTGCCCTCCATTGTCTGTGGGAGGGCCGACATTCGGGATCACGGGGTGTATTTAGGTGCCATGGTTAAATGTTAAGAGACACACAACAACAGATGAACAAACTACAAGACAAACACACAACTAACAAAGAAACTATGCCACCCAAACGCGGATGCGACACTTTGGCATACATATCAGATAGTCCAACAATGATCTCGTACTACCACATCATCACCACAGCCGCAGTGATAGGAGTCTTGGACTTCTCTGAGTGTAACGGATAAGACACAGTCCTGCACAACAACACACATGCACTCACAAACACTCAGACAACTCAAATACAAATACAAACACATACACACACACACACACACGCGCGCGCGCGTACACACATACATACACACATACACACACGCGCGCGCGCACACGAACACACACATGTACACACACACACACACGCACGCACACACAGAGAGACACACACACACTCTCGGAGACACATACACAGAAACACACACCAACACATGCACATACACAAACACGTGCACAATCCCCCTCCTCTCTCTCTCCCACACACACACATGCATACCCGTGAATCCCGCGATAGTGGCCATCTGGAGGTCGATCATAACGCCGTCGACAAGGTCACTGTAGTATGCGTCTTGGCCTATCTCCGAGTGCAATGTGTGGTATGTGTAATCATGCAACCACGCCAACAGGGCAGTCATGTCACTGTCCTCCACTGTGATCAATTGTGACAGCACGCGCACCACATCCGGGAGGAAATGCAGCGA
>NW_014040189.1:8703-11171 GCF_001186125.1 Sphaeroforma arctica JP610 | reverse complement strand
ATATATGAGACTTGTATATACAATGACTAGGAACTGTGTGAACTAGTGTCTCAACAATCGGTGTCTCCAATTGTGCATATCATATAGCTATATTAACTCCATAAAATGTGTGTGCTCTGCGCTTCGTATATGACCATAACAAACATTCGCAGACTATACTTACGTCTGTGTTTGGCGTATGTGCACTTGGTGTCCGTTCCGCAGGCGAAGGTCGAAGGTGACATGGCCGATTCTTTATCTGAAAAACAAGAAACATCCACACGATATATAAAGAGCATTAGTGTACGTCGTTAATAACGTTATCATACACCAACCTATAAATAGAAACCACCTGAGACCTATCAGCGCTACATATAGAGAGGTGGTATTGAGCTATTAGGCTAACCCTGTCATCATATGTGACTGTGTCTACCCCTGCCGACCCGTTCACGGTTAGTACCGACGTGTTCTGTATGGCTGGATGTGCTAGTGTCTGTTCAAAGAATGGTGACTTTGTACCGATCTGGGTTAGTGTGACCACCTACGGTGTTTTGTTCCAAGCAGTTGTGCCGTCGTTTATATATATAGTAATACACACTACATCCGCATATACACCCATGCACATACCTATAGACATGACCTTGATATTTGTCCATGCTCCTACATCCGCATATATACACATGCACATACCTATAAACATAACCTTGATATTAGTCCATTCTCCTACATCTGCATATACACACATACACATACCTATAAGCATAGTCCCAATATTTGTCCATGCTCTTACAACCTATAAACATATCCTTGATATTTTTCCATGCTCCTACATCCACATATACACACATGCACATACCTATAAACATAGCCTTAATATTCGTCCATGCTGTGGCGGCATAGGTCTCGTCGTCCTTGACATACGAAGCGAAGCCCAGACACATGTTGTGCAACATGAATGTGGCAAAGTCACGTGGGTGGTTGGCTGTATGCACGCGAACAAAAACACGGCGGTATGTCAGTGGCATGCGCTTTCTGCTGTACAAAGTATATGTATACATACATACATACATGGATGCATGCATACACATACATACATACATACATGCATAAATATCGATGATTCATTAACGATCGTGGCTCGTATTGTTGAGTGACACTTATGGTCCGTGTCTATAAGGACTCATCGTAACATATTAACATAATAACTTATAAACATTATAGCATATTAATATATGACTATATTGACATCTTGAAACATTTCAATATATTTACATACTAGTATATTAATATATTAACATCTTAAAACATTTTAATATATTAACATATTAATATATTGATATATTAACATCTTAAAAACATTATAATATATTAATATATTATCATCACAAAACATTAATATATTAACATATTAAAACATTAATATATTAACATATTAAAACATTAATACATTAACATCTTGTAACATTAATATATTAACATCTTACAACGTTAATATATTAACATCTTAATATATTAATATATTAACATCTTAGAACATTAATATATTAACATCTTAAAACATCAATATGTTAACATATTAAAACAATAATATATTGAGATATTAAAACATCAATATATTAAAATATTATTGTTTTGACATATTTAAGGAATAAACGTAAATAGGATAGCCATCCCACCAACGCAGCACAGGTAGAACGACAAACACTGCGTAGTCTAGAAGTGTCTTGAAAGCGTTACTATCAGAACACATAAACATGTGACAATGGCAATACAACGGTACGTTTGTACATTTATACATGTATAGATTCATTGATTTCTAGATTAATCGATATATAGATTTATACATATAGACACATATACAAATATACATTTATATATATATATATATATATATATGCATATACATTTATACATATACACATATATACACATATACATTTATACATATACACAAATATACACATATACATTTATACATCTATGCATATATACACATATACATTTATACATATTTACATATATACACATATACATTTATACATATACACATATATATACATATACGTTTATACATATATACATATATACACATACATATATGCACATATCCATTTATACACACATATGTTTATACATATACATGTGCATGCATTGCACTGTCGTAGGCGAGAATCTCAGCAACGGCCAACACTTAACACCTACCACGCAGATAATGTCACTACGCTAACGCATGCATAAGACTAACTGGTACGCATACGCCTATGTCTAAACTCACATACCCCACACACAACACACACCCGGAATGTTTAAACGTTCCATTATATACGACAAGGCACGGCATAGAGAGCAAGAATACACCCATTTACAGAAACACTAATACACTAGTTTATAGGTAACGATGAATATACCTACATCCATCCAATGCTCTAATCGCGCACTAACAGCACACACACACATGCACACAGGCGCACACACGCACACACGCACAC
>NW_014040189.1:6644-7887 GCF_001186125.1 Sphaeroforma arctica JP610 | reverse complement strand
TAGCTCTAATACGCGCACTAACAGCACACACACACATGCACACAGGCGCACACACGCACACACGCACACACACACAACACACACACACACACACACACACACACACACACAAACGCATACACACAAGCAACTTACAAAACAGATCGTCTTCCTCCTCGGTTGCCTTAGTATTATCCAAAGTAGTGGTAGTGGTAGTGGTAGTGGTAGGGGGAGAGGGAGAGGGAGAGGGTGTTGCATTGGATTAAAGTGTGGTAAGATTATCAGTGTTTAATCATCGTACGAGTGAGTGAGTGAACCACAGCCAGAATGCGCCGAGTGTAAT
Source organism: Sphaeroforma arctica JP610 (assembly GCF_001186125.1). NCBI lineage: Eukaryota > Ichthyosporea > Ichthyophonida > Sphaeroforma > Sphaeroforma arctica. The sequence continues at coordinate 7,565 of NW_014040189.1, read as the reverse complement.
ACACCGGCGGGTGAACCTAAAACCTCCAAACCCTAAACCTTAAACCCTAATTGTGCGAGACTGAGACGCGAAACAGAATAGAACCCTAAACTCTGGAACCCTAAACCCTGAGGAGTTGTCATGGTCGCACATATACCACACACCGCTGCACCACTGTATGTCAACTACCTATGTTATGCACCAGACAGTAAGACGCATACACTCAAGGCATTGGCAGTACAACGAATGTCCTCAGTCTCCCTCAACTGCGTATATAGACCACCAGTATACGCTCAGTATACAAGCAGAGTACATACCACAAGTATATACGATATATACCACCAGTATATAAGATATACACCAACAGTATATAAGATATATACCAACAGTATATAAGATATGTACCTGAAGTATATAAGATATATACCACAAGTATATAAGATATATACCAACAGTATAAAAGATATGTACCTTAAGTATATAAGATATATACCACAAGTATATAAGATATATACCACAAGTATATAAGATATATACCAACAGTATATAAGATATGTACCTTCAGTATATAAGATATATACCACAAGTGCCCGCTCCTTTGCATGCAGAACGTACTAAGCATGACACCATGACCTTTTTCTCTCGCTTGTTTTGCTATCAACTATTAACTGTTGCTCAGGGACGTTGCAGTATACTCTATCTGTATCGCACCACACACAGCACATTGACACGCACAGACAGCCACAGCCCCTTTGCGAAATAGACAGATGTGCAGAGAGACAATGCTCTCAAAGTACGCAGGACAAGGACCAACAAGGCCAGACTACTACGACGCCTGCAAGTGGTGTAGACAGAAGGCATAGACATGTACAAAACAACGTGTGGCTACACACCCACACACACACACACGCACGCACACACGCACATATGTATATACATATA
>NW_014040189.1:0-4532 GCF_001186125.1 Sphaeroforma arctica JP610 | reverse complement strand
GTGTGTGTGTGTGTGTGTGTGTGTGTGTGTGTGTGTGTGTGTGTATGTGTGTGTGTGTGTGTGTGTGCGTGTGTGTGTGTGTGTGAGTGAGAGAGAGTGTGTGTGTGTGTGAGTGTGTGTATTGTGTGTGTGTGTATTGTGTGTGTGTGTATTGTGTGTGCCTGTGGACTGGCATGTCTGTTGCTGTCAAGGGACCGTTCATCCTATTATCATACACATACAACCGCTATATATATATATATGCGAACAAGTAGAGATCGTCCTACCTATACGTTTAAAGATCGAAGAAAAGGACCCACCAGTTGAACAATATACACAGAAAAAGAAAAACTCAGTTTAGAACACATAGAAAACATCAGTTTAAAACTATACGAAGAAATGAAAAACTCAGTTTAGTAATACACTAAGAAAAGCAACCCCCCGTTTAATACAAATATACAAATACATGCGAGCAAGGTATATATACCTGGGAATCCAGCCAGCACTTGGCACAGCCCGATCACCCTCACCCACATCATCCGAGACTTCCCACTCCTTCTTCTCCCACGGGCCGATTGACTGCGGCCACCGATCCCATGGACCAGCAACCTATAAATAGAACAAGCGTTGTGCGGAATAAGCAGATCTATAAATAGAACACGCGCTATGCAGAACAAGTAATTTATAAATAGAACGGGCGTTATGCAGAACAAGTAATCTTTAAATAGAACAGGCGTTATGCAGAACAAGTAATCCTTAAATAGAACAGGCGTTATGCCGAAGAAGCAACCTATAAATAGAACAGGTGTTGAACATAATGAGCAACCTATATATAGAACAGGTGTTGAACATAATGGGCAACCTATAAATATAACAGTTGTGAAGGAGGAGGATAAGCTCTAATACAATAAACATGAACCGAAGTCAGCGTAGCACGATACAAGCGTGTAGAACGGAGGAAGAATATTACGAAACCAGAGTAGCAGAAGATTCATACAAGACAAAATAAGCGTGCACCCAAGGATGACCAAAATATGATCAAAATATGATCAAAATCTACCCAAAGTATGTCCAAAATATGTCCAAAATCAGACCAAGATAAGACCAAAAAAGACAAAAGAAGCATCACATGGGAAGGCGTAGTACATGACAAGCAGCGGTCAAAGGACTCGAATGAAGCGCAATGTCAATCAACCTAAGCCCAAACAAATGCTATCGATGTGACTATGCAACTAACAAACACACGATTCATCTGCACCAAAGAGCTGATGATAATCCACACATGAAATGCTCACATACAACCACACCACATGGGGACTTATGACTACACAGAATACAACAGTTTAAATGGTGTTGTCTGGAGAATGTATCTGTTGTACATTATGACCAATACCAACGATGTATATATATATATGTGTGTGTGTGTGTGTGTGTGTGTGTGTGTGCATATATATATATATAACCATTAATTCACATAATAGCCCATTAGAATACAAAACACCCAAACTTATCCACAACATAATCCATTTATAAAACAACGCCTTTTTCGCAGCCATGAACGTACCTTTAGTCGCCATAGCAACTCCACCTTTGGGCGTCTGCCATAGCGCATCATCACATTAAAGCGTTCCTTTGCGTCGTGTCGGAAGATGATCTGCGGCTCTTCCGTTGCCTAGAGACGTGATATACGTTGGTACGTAATAGGCGTGATTTACTTAATATCCGTAAGACACATCATATACAATAATACTTGACATTCGTAATATACGCAATATACGTAATATTCGTAATATACGTAACATACGTGATATACGTAATATACGCAATAAAGATAATATGAGTGATATACGTGATATACGTAATATACATAATATACGTGAATATTCGGAACACGCGTAATACACATAATATACGCGATATACGTGATATACGTAGTATACATAATACGTGACATACGTAATATAAATAATATAGGTAATGTACGTTATTTACGTAATATACGTAATATACGTGGTATGCGATTAAAGTCACATATAGAGCGCAATGTTTGTGAACATACATAATATGATTGTAAAACAAATAAGCCGATAAAGAAATATCTTTGAATCAATAGTATATAACGTGCACTACTACTTCGCTTGTAAACGTATGCGTGCACAACAGTACGTTTTGTCATACGATCTGGCCTGTACGGGTGCTACAGGCTGAGAACCAGAATACGGATATGTAAGTCGTTTCCTGCTGATAATGATGACTTACGCAACCAACTAGCAGTGATTGCATGATTCTCTTACACCTGTAGTAGGCCTATAAAACACCATAACATACCTGGAATAAGACCCTACACAGTAGCCACAGTACACTGTCACATACGCGAAGGAGGCATGCGCGTTATGGGTGGTGGGTAGATACCTACCCATCCACTTGAAACGTACTGATTGGCGTTCAATATTACTGGTACACACCTCGATAAGTGAGGCTCATACGACTCCACACATTGACTACCACCGCAGCCGAGAATACGTATAACGTTTGTATTTCGCATAGCCACAAACAAACCGAAAATATATCTTCGGTAATACGTATAACGCTTGTATCCGAACAGCCACAACCCCATCGAAATAAACGTTCGCTTACCTCTGGGGCGAAGTCGGCATCGAGTAGGCGGTCATTGCTTTGTAACCGAGCCATAGGCACAGTGATATAGCGAGTGTCACAGCCCTGCGCCATGAGCAATGGGGTGGCAGGTGAGTGTTAGATAGTAGTGTATTGTGTGCAAGGTACGTATGACAAGGGCAGCGTGTGGATGGGTTGTGCGACTGTGTTGTATATATATATATATATATGTGTGTGTGTGTGTGTGTGTGTGTGTATATATATATATATAATATGCACAGTGTGGTGTTGTGTGTTGTACCGTATGATGCGCGTGGCTCAGTATCAGATTTGTACAATACTCAGCAGCACATACTCCATCCCACACGGACACGCAACAGCTGATATTTAAGTGATAGATAAGCGGACTATGAACAACACAGAGAAAATTACCAATGGAGAATCACGATGAAACTCAAAAGGAACATCTGTGGCAATGTACAAACGTATACAGCTACGACTATACTTATATACACACCCACACACACACACATACATGCATGCATATCCCAACCACGTGTTTCCTGAAGCCTTCCACGCCACACATGTTTTTCCTATACAGACACACACACAAACATGTATGTCCGACCCATACACGTTTCTTGAAACCTTCCACACACACCCACACACACTTGTAAATCGCAACCATACGTATTTCTTGAAGCCTTCCTTACAACACCACACACACACATGTAAATCACAACCATACGTGTTTCTTAAAGCCTTCCACACACCCACACACACACACATGTAAATCACAACCATACGTGTTTTTTGAAGCCTTCCACACACCCACCCACACACATGTATGTAAATCACAACCATACGTGTTTCTTGAAGCCTTCCTTGATGCCGTCCCACGAGCCTTTGGTCATGAAGCAGTTGCCGTCGAATGGCAGCAGCCATGTGGCACCAGCACTACAGACAAGAGTAATTGGTACCATAATTGGAATTAGAATTACCTACCAGAGTGAATATTCACAGGATTGAAATTAGAATTCCATAATACCATAATTGGAATTGGAATTGGAATTGGAATTACATAAATTGATTGATACCATAATTGGAATTGGAATTACATAAAGTGATTAATACTACAATTGGAATTGGAGATACATAAAGTGATTAATATCATAATCGGATATACATAATAGAGTGACTCATACCATAATTAGAAATAGTATTATAAAAAAGTGTTATTGTAACAATAATTGGGACAAGGAATGTAATACCAACTGTCAACATTCTTTTAGCGACTTAACATATCGCTATGAACACACAGGCTTACAAGATTTACAGGTTTTGGATTCTAGGGTTTAATACACCCTAAACCCTAGTCATCGAAGGTAGATGGGCATGGCTTTACTAAGTGTCGTAAAAACTGTCAATGTTCTTGTAAGCACTTGACATCAGAACATTCTCCTTTCCAACACACTGGTTTACAAGGTTTAGGGTTTTAGAGTTTAAGGAAGGCTAAACCGTTTACACAAAATGACTTGCAAGAGTTAATTAGTTACACAAATTGTAAACTGTCCAAGCACACTTAACGAAATACAAATAACAAACATACATCACTGCTCAAAATGTACGAGAAAACAAAACTGATGACACACACGCATATACTTATATACATATATACACATATGTACTTAAGCACGTATATACAAAAACACATACACACATTCACACACATACACATCTACACACACATAAACACATAACAAATATACATACTCACACATATATATACATAAACACAACTACACATATACGCATATACACATATACACATACACCTATATACACTTATGCATATATATATATATATATATATATATATATACAATAACAACAAATAAATGTAACACCTACGCACATATACACATACACACTTATAT